>NW_021634043.1:0-165775 GCF_004799145.2 Neltuma alba | reverse complement strand
GCTAAATTTTCCGACCAAAAAGGACTTTTGATTTAAAAAAATATGCCTTACCGGTCCTCTTCTAATATTTTTAAGTAAATACCAATAATGTTAAACACAAATTTTAAAATAAATTATAGGTAAGATTCTACATAATCCTTTTGAACTTGCCGTCATGTTATGTATGGATAATATTTCCAGGAGCCTATGTAAAACTGTAAAATGAAATCCCTGAACGCTCACATTCATACATATAATATTGGAAGATTGTGCGTTGGGCCAATCAATTGGATGAATAGCATTCGGTGTTCATGATGCCATTCACATGGATACCGATTGCGTCGAGGAGCAGCATCTATGATCTAAATTATTTCAAGTTCAATTTGGTAAGTTACCCTTTGTCTGTTTAAGACCCTTCTTGGGGGCTCTGATATGACTAAAAAACGTAACACAACCCTTTCAAGATTATATTTTTGTTTAGTATGTATTTGCACATATAGCTTAAAGGATGAAGAGACTAGTACAAATAAAATTTAAGATAATTTATAATTGGTGGTTGGAAGTCATCTCAACTTCTTCCTTTGTGATTTGACGCTGATTACTATCATATCTTTTTTTTTTTTGGGCAAGATTACTATCATATCATACGTATCAAGATTCAAGGATCAAAAAGTCGACTAACCCTTCCTTTTATCTTCATTATATCATTCCTCGCACCAGATAGACAAGATGAAAATAAATATGTAATAGAATTATTTTAGGGAGAGAAGAGGACGAGGGGCATTTTGCTAAGATTCAATTAATAAAATTACTTTTAAAGAATTAATCCGAATACAGCACTAGCATCTCAATGTGAAAACTTCCCCATGACTCGAAGAACTTCCCAACACTCTTGTCACACCAATTAAACCCAGAAAGCTACTTTTGCGTTGGCAAAAAAAAGAAAAAAAGGAAGAAGAAGCTACTTTTGCATGTGGAGATGTCCTCCAAATGTGATCCAAACACGCGTCCTTTGTCCTCACCTCTCATTCTAACCCTATTCACTATCCTCGATCTGGCAGTCAAATATTCCGCGCATGCCGATAAAGCATGATGCGGACATTACACTGTGAACGCAGGAAAGGCGACTGGGGTGAGCCGTTTTTGTTCATAGTACTCCTCTAGTCTATTTATTAGAAGATTTTTTTAGTTCTATTTATAAATTATTTTATTAAATTTTAATATGAATATATTATTCTGTTTTTTATTTATTATAGTGTAAATAGTTATCTCTTTTAAAATGTCTATATATTACATGTAGGTAAAGTTAAAAAATTATTATATTTTAATAGAGAGTTAATACATTTTAAAATTTTCTTTTTGTCTATGTAAAATATACTAAAAATATCTTATAATAGGATCAGAAGAGTAGTCAGCAGTGGAGCACTTGGAATCTTATAAATGAGTCTTAGTTCCTTCTCCATGACAGAGTAGCCAGCTTAGTTAAATTAATAAATTTATTTAAAAATTAATTTTACAAAATAAATTACTTTTAAAAAACTTAAATAAATATCTAAATTTAATGGACTCTTTTTGCCGTCCAAAGTGCCGGACTTAAAAGAAACACTAAGCTGGTCACGTGCTTTTTTGGGCCAGAAGTCAGTCAATTGTTATTATTATTTAGTTACAGTCCTACCATAATGTTTGTTTGAGTCAGGCTTTTGGACGGCAAAAAGACAAAATTGTGGCCTTTGAATTAAAGTATTATATGAAGTTTTTCGCTCAAAAAAAAAAAAGTATCATATGAAGTCGCTTTCCCTTACTGGCATCGATACGATATATGATGTGAAAATTGTGATCCGTTGAAGCGTGTTATTGCGCTGCTGTCTGATTCCGTCAATAAGCCATGGCTGCTTCTGCTTCTTCTTCTAGTTCTTCCCGGACTTACCATGTGTACTTGAGTTTTAGAGGTGAAGAAACTCATTTGAGTTACATTCATCCTCTTTGTAAGGCTCTGAAACAGAGAGGAATCCGTGTTTTCATGAACGAAGCTATGGAGAAGGGAGAGAATATCGCTGAATCATTACTGCAATCAATTGAAGCATCACAAATTGCGTTGGTAATTTTTTCTCAAAATTATGCTTCTTCCAAATGGTGTCTGCATGAGGTGGTGAAGATAATGGAGTGTAAAAGAAGTCAAGCTCTGGTGGTTATGCCCATATTCTATAAAGTAGATCCATCAGATGTTCGTTTTCAGAGAGGCAAATATCGTAAAGCAATGGAAGACTACGAGCAAGCGGGAACGGGGAGAGATAAGCTTTTCTGGTGGAGGAAAGCACTCACAGAAATTTCCGACCTTCCCGGCTTTTCTCACGAACACAGGTGGTTGTTGGATTCACCCCTTTCTATTTCATAAATAATTCTATACATTTTGGAACTACTTGGGGCATGTTTACTTCGCATAAATTCTTTATTTTTTACACTCTTTAGAGACATGTTTACTTGGGACATCCGGCCTTTTTTGGTTTCATCTTAATTCAGCTTCCGTCCTTCATGCTTGTGCTTGGGGTATCTTTAAATTTTCCTTAGCATTTGGATCACTAATCTGCCACTTTTGAAATTTCGAAACCCCACCGGTTTCAAGGATTTATAATAATTTTAGTTGAAAATTTGTTCAATTAAAGTAAATAGACACGCATTACTTAGTATGCATAAGAATTATTTTTTTAAAAAAACCAGGCATCTTTATATGAAATTTATTTTTCAAAAGACAGACAAAAGGGACAAGTTTAAGATTTTGAGATACATGTTGAAAATTTGCATTTGGACGGTCTTCAAACAAGAATACTATGGCATCTACATTCTACTACACTGTTCTGGGATGAAATTTACGAGTTGACATTTAATTTTCACTGACAATTATTTATTATATTAAAATAGGAGCCCATCCGATCCAATTACTTTTTTTTTAAAATTTTGTTTGCAATTAGCAGTGAACAACCAGGGCAAGGGTGCGGGCACCGAAAAATGTTAAAATAGTTAGGATTTTAAAAAAATAAAAAATTGTATATAATAATATAGGTCATATAGTAACTTGAGCCTTAATTCTATATTTATATTTAATGGTCCAATCTAGTAATGATGATGATGCGTGCTAATTATGGTTTCCCTGATGTTTAATTTAGTGTTGACAGCGGGTCCGCAAGTGAGCAGCTTGAGGAAATTGTTGAGAAAGTTTTATCGTTGGTCAGGGAGCATCCAATGAGAATAGAATCACAAATTCATGAACCAAAAGTTGATAAATGGTTCCATTATGACGTGTTTTTGAGTTTCAGAGGTAAAGACACTCGTCACGGTTTCACTTCTACTCTTTATAGGGCTCTAAGACGGTCAGGAATCCACGCTTTCATGGACGATTCGGGGCTTGAAAGGGGAGAAGAGGTCTCTGCCTCATTAATGCAAGCAATTGAAAGATCACAAATTAATTTGGTAATATTTTCTCCAGATTATGCTTCTTCCAGTTGGTGTCTGGATGAATTGGTGAAGATAATGGAGTGTCGAAGAAGTCTAGCTCAGGTGGCTATCCCCATATTCTATGGAGTAGAGTCGTCTGACGTTCGTCATCAGAGAGGCGCCTATGGTAAAGCAATGAAACGACACGAAGAAAGGTTGGGAAGTGAGAATGATGAGGTGATGCGATGGAGGGAGGCACTCAGGGCAGCTGCCAACATTTCCGGCTTTGTCTTTTCATGGTAATACTGTGATTAAACCAACTCTCATTAAAAAAGGAAAAAAGAAGTGATTATTGGTCAAACTCAAAATATATTCCCATGCGGCCATAAGCGTTGTGTGAAAATTTCCCCAATTGCTGCAAAATACTAGCCGTTTCTTAATATAAAAACTAATTATAGAACCAGTTTAGTCTTAAATGTAAGACTGCAATTCAATTTATTTCCTATATTTATCGATCTACAGGTACTCCTTAATTATAGTTAAGGGGTGATTAACAATAATTTATTACAAATAACTAACTTAACTAATTTTTTTAATATTCACAAATTAATTATCTAGCTCTTATATTAGGTACCACATAGTAGTTGGATTAACCCTTTTCTATTTCATAAATAATTCTGTTCTCCGACATTTTGCTTGCATAAATAATACAATCGTGTGGGTGGTGAGAATTTCAGTTTTATATTTTTAATAAAAATTCTGAATGTAGGAGAGAATGTAATATGTTTGGTTAGAGAGACAATTTAATATTTTAAAATTTATATTTTGATATTTGCTTCTCCTAGATAATTACAATTCTTACAATCTTATTATTATTATATTAATAAGTTTGAGAAAGGAAGAACATATACATAACAAGGTGTCTGGATGTTGTTGGAAGGAAGCTTATGCGGTACAAAACTGATTTTATGTGACTGAGTAACGGATATTACTTGTTTGTTAAATGAAGGATAGTATTGAGTTGAGTTGTACTTTAGTGCTAACAAATTTTCTTGGATATAACTTCCTATTATTATTGATCTTGATGGAAAGCATTGGTTTGAATGACTGATTGGGAATACCATTTCAAGCCTAATAAGTGCATGCTAACTGCTACCTATCATAAGTACTTGAACAATTGATGTTTACCTCTCATGTTTATCTATTGAAATATGGTTCTATTTTGTGTCTAGGCAAATGCATGAGAAACATGAAGTTATAACAGAAGTTGATAACAAACTGTCGTGACTGAAATTTTGATATGAATATTGTTTTTCTCATTGATTGAATATCCTTGTTTTATACATGTATGTTTAAATGACGCGAGTATAAAGTCTATGAAAGGAGTTTTAAGATTTGGATTATGAATATTTTGCAAATCTCTTGCAAGATTGAATTTTCATAATATACGAGAGTAATTTTCATTTATGGAGATAAATGATTTCTTATAAGATTCTGAACCCTTTTATCAGAGGAATTAGACACAGTCGTTGTTATTTGTAGCGTACATGTCATGCTTGTTATTCATGACCTCTGTGCCATGCTTGTTATTCATGGCCTATAGACTTTTTCTTCGTGGCATTTGTGCTGCACCTGTTATTCATGACGATGTGCTTGTTATTCGTGGCCTCCATATTGCATTTGTTATTTGTGGCTTTTGAGCTGCATTTGTTATTTGTTTTGTCTTGGTTCCTCTAATGAAACAAATTTTTAGAGGAAAAAAATTTTCAACATTATTTTGTATTATTGAAAATAAATTCTTTTATTGAATTTTTTATTATTTAAATTGTACTTGTGATTATTTTCTTTGGTTCCTAATTGTGTTTAATATAAGAATAGTTATAAAAAGTTTGAAAACGAGGTTTATACATACAATAATCCAAAAAAATTTATCTCGTTCATATTTCGAAATTTGTGTCAATAGCAAACTTGCATTCACACATTTATTTCTAGTGTTTAATAGATTTGAATTATCAAAGTATGGCTCTCAATTAATTGTGATTCAATATTTATTTACTGCTCTTAGATTATTTTAGTAATAAATTGTGCATCGAGACTCCATTTACTTGCCTAGTTAATTGTAATTCAGATTGTATAAATATCATCTACTGTGGATAATTGTATTAGTGGTTATGATAAAGTTGATTTTATGATAACTCTGATTTATTCTTTTGTTGTATACAGAAGTTGCTCCACAAAATTTATAGATACGATGTCCCCTTCCTTGTTTGTTTATTTACAAATGCCTAAATTAAGGGAAAGGGTCTCATATCTTGTTCAAAGAAAGAATTTGTTGATTGATTGTTGCAGATATGTCTAAGAAGTCCAGTGTATAAAGAGATCTATGTTGAGTATTTATACATAAGTTCGTGAATGAATATTATAATGTCATATGATATTTTATTAATAATGTAGATCTTGCTAATTGTAAGATGAAAATATTAAATTAGACGAACTTACAAAGTGAAGTTACCCTATACTTCGTGCTGATCGTCAAGCTGCTGTAAGTATCGGCGTGACGAAAGAAACTGAGCAATGTTAACATACAACTCCAACGCCCTCTGTGTGCCATTGGCCTTCTTTTGAAGCCTTCTCTTATTCGGTTCCAGTAATTAATCCCCACTCATTTATCCAATACTTGAAAGCTTTCCTATGATGCATATAAATATTTAGTAGCTAAGTTGGTCCATCTCTTGCTCTCAAAGGTCCACTAACATTCTTCCATTTAAAAATAAGTCTTGTGGGTTTTATTTTTGATAGTAATGTTATATATGTCGTTGATTATATTGTTTCATTGGTATTTAATATTGACAGGTCTCCATATGAGTTGATTGAGACTATTGTTGAGAGTGTTTCTGAAAGAGTAGACCATGGACAATTATTTGTTGCTGAGCATCCAGTGGGAATAGAATCACGGATTCAAGAATTGACAATTGAATGGTCAGAAAAGAGATCTCAAAAACCTCTTATCATAGGCCTATGGGGGATGGGAGGTATCGGCAAAACAACTGTTGCTAAAGGCATCTACAATACAATTGGCCCACAGTTTGGAAGAGCACGAAGTTTTCTTGCAAATATAAGAGAAAATTCAAAAAGTGCTAATGGCTTAGTTGTTTTGCAGAAGCAATTAATTTCTGATATCATTAAGACAGATTTTTCCAAGATACCTAATATTGATAGAGGGAAAAGAATAATTCAGGAAAGATTTCCTACCATAAAAGCATTTGTTGTATTGGATGATGTGGATAGTATCAATCAACTGAACACATTTTGTGGGAGTATTGAATGGTTTTGTCCTGGGAGTATAATATTCATAACAACTAGAGATCTACATTTGCTTGACGTTATTAATGCTGACCATAAGTATAGAATGAGAAAAATGAAGGGAACAGAGCCTCTTCTACTTTTCAGTTGGCATGCCTTTAAGCAACCACAACCCTCTGAAAACTTTGTAAAATTATCTGAAAAGGTAGTTTCTTATTGTGATGGACTTCCACTAGCTCTTGAAGTCCTTGGTTCTTATTTGCATGGGAGAAAAGAAAAACAATGGGAGAGTGCATTGTCCAAACTACAGAGGATTCCTAAGAAAGATATACACAAAAAGTTAAAAATAAGTTATGATGCATTGGACAACCATACAGAAAAGGATGTTTTCCTTGACATATGTTGCTTTTTTATCAACAAGGACAGCAACTATGTTACACAGATATTAGATGGTTGTGAACTTCATGCAGAAAATGGATTACAAATCCTCATAGAGCGGAGCCTGGTGAAAGTAGGTAGAAATAATAAGCTTGAAATGCATGATTTATTACAAAAAATGGGAAAAGAAATTATCCGTGAAGACTCACCTAAAGATCCTGAGAAACGTAGCCGACTATGGTCTCAAGAAGATGTGCTTGATGTGTTAACAGATCATACAGTAAGAATTTTCTTAATATACTGATTTATTTTCCAAGTTTTGATGTCAAGGGATGCATTATCTTTTTCTAAAATACAATTATCACCTTCGTTTTTCATTGCTACATTATATGTGTTTCATAGCCTTTGTCATAGCAATCTTGTACATAAGAAGCAAGATCAAGATATATATATATATATATATATATATATATATGTTGGCTATTGATTGGCTTTCTCTCAACATTTATCATATGTTTTTCCTTGCTTGTAACGTTTTTTTCTCCTATGTATTTATAGGGAACCAAAGCTATTGAGGGTATATCTCTAAAGGTACCAAAAACCCATAGAGATCCCATCGATTCTAAGGCATTTAAGAAGATGAAGAAACTCAGATTACTCCAACTAGACTATGTGAATCTTAAAGGAGATTATAAACATCTTTCCAAAAAGCTGAGGTGGGTTCGTTGGCATGGATTTCCATCAAAATACACTCCAAACAACTTTTACCAAGAAAAACTGGTTGCTATTGACTTCAAATATAGCAAGCTCAAAGTAGTTTGGAAAGAGTCCAAGGTATATATGTTTGTTGTTACGATCTATGAAGACAATCAACAACACTCACAATATAATTCTTCTTGTCTAAAGTTTCTAATTCTTCACATGCATGTTTTGTAGAAGTTGCCAATGTTGAAGACACTCAATCTCAGTCATTCACCTTCCTTGATACAAACTCCTGATTTTACATATCTACCAAATCTTGAAAAGCTTATGATGAAAGATTGTGAGAGCTTGATTTTAATTCACGAGAGCATTGGGGATCTAAAAACTCTCCTTCATCTTAATCTAAAAGGTTGCAAGAGTCTCAAAGATCTTCCTAGAAGCATCTACAAGTTGAAATCATTGAAGACTTTCATTATTTCTGGGTGTTCATCGATTGACCATTTAGAAGAAGACATTGAGCAAATGGAGTCTTTGACGGCTCTTATGGCAGATAACATTTCCATAACACAACTACCCAAGTCAGTAGCAAGATTGAAAGGGCTTAAGCGTGGATATGTATCTTTCGCTGGTCATGAAGGAAAAGGGCAAGATATATTTCCTTCTCTCGTATGGTCTTGGATGTCACCTCATGATTTTCCTCAATCCGGTATTGAAGAATCTATGCAAAGCGTATCATCGATAGCTGCCTCAATTGGACGGAATAGTGGCTTGCGGGGTCTATGTCAATTTCTGGGCGATCTTGTGAAGCTTCCAGGTACGTGGGAGCAATGTCGATTACAGTTTCGATTTAATGAGAGAATGACAAAATTTTTGGATGCATTGTGTGAGAGAAATTTTATGGAATTTAATTTAACTCAAGATACACCCGAGATCTCAATGATGGAAGCTTCTGCGTCATCTAAGGGCCATGATGACCAAGTTCACAGTGCAAGGTCAGCAGATTCCGTCAATTCTCTTTTACTTCAACTGGGAGAGTGCGACAAAGCAGAGTTGCTAAAAGAGAAACTTTTACAGGTTTGTCTCTTTTTCTTTCTTCTTGTTTTTTTAAGCTATACTTAACGTGTGTGTGTGTTTTGTGTGTTAATATAAGGATGAAAAGGCTTCAGTTTTGTTTACGGACAATAATAAACAGAAACGTGAACAATTAGCTTCCTCATGCTCTAATAAAGATTTCTGCTCCTTTCTTTTCGTTTTTGGGCACATTATTATTTAGTTACTGTGTTGATGCAATATAGGGATGGAAGTATTGTGGGTGGGATGATTCTCACCTACCTGGTGATCAGGATTCTGATTGGTTCATCTTCAAGGGTGAAGGCTGCTCCGTAATTTTGAAGGTGCCACAAATCATAGGTTGTCAGTTGAAAGCGGTGCTTCTCAATGTTGGGTATTCTTCTTGTATGGATGACACAAGGCCTCAGTTTCTCATAAATGTTCTAATCATTAACCACACAAAGGATACGATTAAACTACTGAAGGGGGACCCAGCAACTTTCCCTGAAGATGCAGAATGGCAGAGTATCATTTCAAGTTTTCAACGTGGTGATTTCGTGCAGCTCATTATAAGTATTGGGCCTCAATTTCATGTGAAGAAGATTGCAGCATACCTGATTTATGACGGTTCTAAGCGTCGCAGGTTATTGAAATAATTGTTGCACAAATTGATCCCGGTTTGTAATATAGCCTCGGTACTTCTGTTGTAGGCTGTAATTTTTAGAAAGGGAAAATAACGATTACGGGCCTTTTTAAGCAAGATAATGACAATTGAGGAGCCCAAAATTTGAAACTGCCAATTGCGACAGATTTCAGCCGAGATTTTTGCAAGTCAGCTAGAGCATTTTGGTTCTTAGAATTTTCCTGATCAGTAAATGACCTCGATCTTCAATTGGCTTTTCAAATTTTAGGGTCATTAACTGTCATTATCCTTCTAAAGCTGATCCTAACTGTCATCTTCCCTTTCAAAATCTGTCGTGATGTGTTCGACAATGTAGTGTGTTTGACTGCTTGTGTGTGAAGACTCAGACGGGTCAATTGGACTTTGAAAAGATTATTGTTGTTTTGAAGTTATCTATTGACTGATAAAAGCTTTCCATTCCAACATTGCGATTTGAATATCAACTCTCTTAATGCAATATGAATGTTGGAAGTTCAGATTTTCAAATTTAATTTTCAGAGTAACCAATTTGAAGTCTACCAAAAAAATGGAATATAAAATCAGAGATCAATCCATACATTTCAAGAAACACGTTTCTGAACAGCACTCATCATCCTGTAAACGGTTTTTTTTGAGAAAAGCACAGTAGAATCAGAAACCTTGACCTTGCACCACAAATTTCAAGTGAGTTGCAGTTTAAATGCAGATGTAATGAGGTGGCTTCACATGCTGGGGGCCCTGTCAGGAAGATAAAAGAATAACGCAGGCATTTTTGTTTAGTTATAAGAAGGGAACCTGAATTTATACTTGAGCATCAGAATCAAACAATAAGTAAAATTCCATTTTGGTCCTTCGAGATAACTTCTGTGTCAAATAACTTCATCAATGACTTCTTGTTTCACTTTACTACTCCGGCAGGTTGACTTTATTTCAATCTTTGTTCTGCAAAAATTTACACAGGATACTGAAAGGGTAATGTTAAAACAAATATTACACCTAGGAATGGCCCATGTATAAAAGGATCACAAAGATAGATAGATGTGCATAGAGTTTGCTCTGTTTTAATTGGTTTTCCGATGGATCACGAAGGCAGCCATAGGCATAATTAAAGTACTGTTGTCCTATTTGTTTAAACATAAGTGTGGTCAGAGTCCCCTGCAAATTAGTAAGCTACATCAAGAATACCAATATAAGGCCATACATACTAATGCGGCAAAGTCAAATGGTTCTTTATTCTCCAACATTAATTTCTTCTTCCCATATCAGACTTTCCTGCATCCTATTTTTCACAAGTCAACAAGTAAACTATATTAATTAAATTTGTTTTGTATATATATGTCTTTGCGATTTAACTGGATGAGATTTTTCACTTGGATGTCCTCGAGCTTTATTATATTGGATCTATTAATATGGATTATTATTCCCTGAAATTAAAATTTGCACCTCTCAATAGCTGGAAAGAAAAGACTTTCCCTCAAGAGCTGCAAGCAGGATTTCAACAAGATATTCAGCCTGTTCGTTGAAGCGTTTGGGGGTGAAAAAGTAGTTTATGAGTATGATAAGCCAGTTAGTAAATTTGGGAACTGTTTATCATAGCTTTTGGTCAATTTAACTTATAAATTAAAAGCTAGTTTTCAAGCATGATTGTAAAAACACCTAAAACTTACTCATGACTTTTGCCAAAGTAGTTTTTTGAAACTAAAAGACATTTTTACCCATATGTTTATATTGTTCTTATGCTTCTCATATATTTTTTGTGTTTCTCAATCAGTTTTTAGTAATTTATTTTTAATATTATGTCAAGTAAAACTAACTTTTAACATTTTTTATAATATTTTAATTTTTAATATCATTTTTATTTTATATTGACATAAATTATATATAGTATATCATCCAATTAATTATGTAATATTATTTGGTTCAAAAAAATTTCACATTACTATGATTTCTAATTTAAATATATTTTATTTATTAAATATAAATTTTTCCTATTATAATAATTTAAAATTATTATAAATTGTAAATTCATATTTTTAATCATTGTTCATTATTTAATAAAATTCAAACCCATTTTGGTTATTCTATAAACTAAATTTATTTATTTAACCATAATCCAAATAACTTTGTTATCTTACAAACTTTTATAAAAGTTAATCTAAACACAAATTATATTTTCCAATCTAACTTTTACCTAATCTTACTTTGCTAAAAGTCAAATTGAAAATAAGTTATTTTTTCTACCGCCACTGGCTTTCTTTCACTACCAGCATAGCCACCTATAAATATTTTGCCACTTTACGTTCTCATTTGTCTTCCAATTCTGTACTTTTTACGTTGTAAGCCTTTTTTTTTTAATTATGAATGTGATATACTTTTTTTAAATTTGCAAGATATGATTTATTATTCTAAATATAATAAAATTTATAAATTTAATTTACTTTTTTAAATAAATTTATTAATTCAACTGCATCTGGCTGCTCTATGATGGAGAAGGGAGCATGACTCATTTATAACAGTCCAAGTGAGCAAATCTACCAATATACTACAAACAGTTGAAAAGAAAAAAAACTACCCAAGTCCTATAAAGTAAAAATTAAAAATTATTCACTCAAATACTCTACTTAAAATCATCCAGGTCAAGATCTGCCATTATTTTCTCACACTCACCTAGTCACCTTTCCCGCATCCATGCTATAATGTCCTCATCATTCTTTATTGGCATGGGCGGAACATTTGACTGGTTGGAGTCGGAGGTGGGGCAAAGGGAACGTATAATTATTAATTATTATACTAATTATTATAATTATATTATTCTATTTTATATCTTATCTAAATATTTTTAAAAAATACCTATCATTTATTTGGTGTTTTTAATCAAATATTTGAAAAAAAATTATTATATTTTATTTATATTGTATTAAAAAATATCTAAAATTAATTTTTCAAAAAAAATATAGGTTGACAAGCCAATCGGTCAATTCATTATAACGGGTTATGATCGGCTATAGAAGACAATTGGCCATCACACAAGTCTTTTTTAACTCATATTGCCTGGTACTAACCTGTCCCAGTTGCAAGTTACCCCGTCTTATTAGCCCTAGACGAAAGTGAATGAGGAAACAGTAAAGATATGATATGGTGAAGTGATGGAACGACACCAGCAGAGGTTGGGAGGGGGCAGTCATCGCCGGGTGCTGGCGTGCTGCGGTGGAGGCAGGCAGGCACCCACGTAAGTCAGCAACCTTTCCGGCTTTGATTCCGGGGGCATTTCGGTAATTTTTCTTTTTGGGGGGGATGGGTCAAATGACGATGGGTTAAACTCAAAATGCCTTCATAATTTTATTTTTAAAACTAAAATGGAATTCAATAAAAAATTATATAATTTGCTAAAAATTTGAAATCTTTTATTTTTTTTATATATGTTAAACGCAGGCTATATATGTCTAGAAAATAAAAGTAAAATTTATGCATTTTAAAAAAAAAAATCAAACGCAGCTTGTATAATTTATTTTTATTTTTAGAATAAATTTATGTGAGTTTTAAAAGTTATCGCTATGCATTCATCGCGCCCTTGAAAATGTTGGAGTAATTATTATAGTGTTGCCTGTTATGCTCTTGCACTCACGGACAAATAGTTAATTCTAATATTTTCATAAGGTGGAGACAATTTTCGGACAAATAACTAATTGTAATGTAATGCTGTAATTCTGTGCTAAATATGAGCAGACAATTAAAAATATATGTAGAGCTAAAAACTGAGTGTTAACAGAGCTCCCATAGTCCCCTTGTGCCATTGGCCTTCTTTTGAAGCCTTCTCCTTTCCTGTTCCAGCAATTAATACCCACTCATTTATCCAACGCTCGAAAGTTTTCCTATGACGCTTATACATATTTAATACTACCTCCGGTCCTAATTATAAGACCCAGTTGACTAATTTGGAGAGATTAAAGAACTTAGTTAAGTTAATTATTTGTCTTAAATAGGTGTTGTTTTTCCTAAAATATCTTTACTAATCAAGTATATTGGCTAGAACTACTATTGTTAGAAAGACTATCTTGGAAAAAGTGGATAAATATGAGAGACAAAGTGGATTGGGGTCTTATATTTAGGACCAAAATAAAAGTCAAACAGAGTCTTATAATTAGGACCGAAGGTAGTAGCTAAATTGGTCCATCTCTTATTCTTCATGGCGCGCTAAAATTCTTCTGTTGAACAGTAAGTCTTGCTGGTTTTATTTCTGATAATGATACAATTAAATAACTGATTATATTGTTTTACGGACATTTATTATCGATATGTCTGAAGGTGAGCTGATTCATACCAATGCGAAGGATAGCTTAGGGAAAGTAAACATTGGACAATTGTTTGTTGCTGAGCATCCAATGGGAATAGAGTGTCGAGTTCAGAGACTGGCAAGTAAGTCGTCCAAACAAAGATTCCAAAAAGCTCTTATCATCGGCCTTTGGGGGATAGGAGGCGTTGGTAAAACTACAGTTGCCAAAGCTTTTTACAAATACAGTTCGTCATAAGTTTAGAAGGGCAAGAAGTTTTCCTGCAAATATAAGAGAAAATTCAAAACATTCTAATAACCTAATTAATTTGCAAGAGCAACTCAGTTCTGATATCATTAAAACAAAAGTTTTCAGGATACCTAATATTGACAGAGGGAAAAGAATAATTCAGGAAAGATTTCCCAACATAAAAGCATTTGTTATATTGGATGATGTGGATAGCATCAATCAGCTGAACGTATTAAAACTGGAGATGTGGGAGGAATGTCGATCACAGTTTCGATTTAATGAAAGATTGGTAAGACTCTTGGATGCCTTGTATGAGACAGAATTTATGGGATTGGAATCAACCGGAGATACACCCAAGATCTCATATATGGAAGCTTCTGCATCATCTGAGGGCCATGATGACCAAGTTCACCGTGGAAGGTCAGCAAATTCCGTCAATTCTCTTTTGCTTCAATTAGGAGAGTGCGACAAAGCAAAGTCATTGAAAGAGAAGATTTCGCAGGTTTGTCTCTTATTCTTGTTTTTGAGCTATAGTTCGCGTGTGTGTGTGTTTTATGTGTTGATATAAGGATGCAAAGTCTTCAGTTTTTAAGCTATAATAAATGCTTCTGATCCTGACTTTGTTTCCTTTTTCGGGCACATTTATTTGATTACTATTGTTGATGCAAATAGGGATAGAGGTATGGTAGGTGGGATGATTGCCACCTACCTGGTGATCGGTACCCGATTGGTTCATCTTCAGGGGTGAAGGACGCTCAGTAATATTTAAAGTACCTCAAGTCATAGGTTTTCAGTTGAAAGCGATGCTTCTCCATGTTGGGTATTCTTCTCGCATGGATAACACAATGCCTCAATTTCTCATAAATGTTCTGATCATTGACCACACGAAGGGTACTGTTAAACATCTTAAGGGAGAGTCGGCAACTTTCCACGAAGATACAAAATGGCAGAGTATCATTTCAAATTTTCAACCTGGTGATCTGGTGGAGCTCGTTTTAAGTATTGGGCCTCCATTTCCTGTGACGATGATTGCAGCATACTTGATTTATGACGCTTCTAAGCCGCGCAGGTTATTGAAATCATCATTATCGCACAAACTGATTTGCGTTTGTCATATAGCCCCTATACTTCTGATATGTGCTGCAGTTTATAGAAAGGGAAAACGATAATTAAAACCTTTTTAAGCAAGATAATGATAGTTAAGTATCCCAAAATTTGAAACTGCCAATTGATAGACATTTCAATTTTATATTATTACAAGTCAGCCAGAGCATTCTGTTGGTTCATAGAATTTTCCTGATCAATAAATCATCTTGGTCTTTAATAGGACTTTCATAAGATTATTATTGTTTTTCAGATACCATTTGAATGATAAAAGCTTTCCTTTCCAACAATGTGATCTGAGGATCAACTCTCTCTATTTTGTTTTTTTAAAAGAAGGTCAATTCTCTATTTGTCCTGCAAAAACTTACCCAAAACACTGAAAGGATAATGTTAAACAAATATTACACTTAGGAATGGCCCATGCATAAAAGGATCACAAAAGATACACAGGTAGGTATAGGATTTGCTCTCAGTTTTAGTTTTATGATGGATCACAAAGAGAGCCATAGGCATAATTAAAGTACTGCTGTTCAATTTGTTTCTTCCGCTCAAGCATAAATGTGGTCAGAATCACTTGCAAATCACTAAGCTACATAAAGAGTACCAATTAGGCCAATGCGAATGGTTCTTCATTCTCCAACGTAATGCTTTCTTGTAAACTAAAACTCTGTCAGACTGTTCAGCAAAAGTTTCTTTAGAGGAGTATCCCTTATGAATTTACAAAGAATTGAAAAGGTCTTTGAAGCTAATATTTGTTTATCTGTTCTTATCAAAAATATTTTTTTTTTCCTATGAAATGAATCTTTAAAAAACCAAAAAACAAACAATAGACCTCACTTGATTTTAAAAGGCACATGTTTTCCAGTGAGAAATATCATTTCCCGGAGATTGAGAGAAGTCAAATAATTCAATTAAACAAAAAAGAAAATGAAGCAGAATCAGAGATAAGGGGGAAAAAAACAGAATAGCTTCTTCAATAGGACCAGGGTGAACAAGCAGATAGGATAGTACATCCTACTATCCTATTTTTCTCATATAAATAAAAAGCTTAGTAGCTTAGGATGACCTAAGAATTTATTAAGTGGGTTAGCCCACTCCTGGAATTACAAGGCCTTGGCCCTTTATGGAGGGATTCCGCCTTAGTACTGCTTTTGGTAAAATATAGGGAATAGCCGAATAGGTAAGCAAAAAGTTATCAAATAAAATAAATAGCTAAGCAAAGTTGTGAATGACTTGAATGAGTAATCTTATTAATTGCTAAACGATGGTTATTAACAACATTTCAAGTGAATATATAGGGACAGCGCTTCATTGATAGCATATTTAAAGAACATTTTGAGTATACTCAGAGAGTTATGATTGCAATTTTAAATGATTTATATGAGGTAATTAGATAAATTTTGAGCATTAATTTAGGGATCTTCATCATATATATAATAGTTTTAAATTAAAATAGAGATAGATTGGTTTAGGAAACAAATTAATAATAATAATTTAAAGTTTTCTAATGAAAGAAGAGTTTCGATCTCATTTTATTTTGTTTTGTTTTACCTATTTTTTCTTTTTATACTTTAAGCTATATGTGGAAATACATAGTGAACAAAAATAATCTTAAAAGGGTTATATATGTTGGGTTTTTAGGCATACCAATACCCCCTAAGAGGGTCTTAAATAGAGAAAGGGTAACTTATCAAATTGAACTTGAGATAATTTAGATCGTAGACGCTGCTCCTCGACACGATCGGTATCCACATGAATGGGATCATGAACACGAATGCTCTTCATCCAATTGATTGGCCCAATGCACAATCTTCAACATTATGTGTGCAAATGTGAGAGTTTAAGGATTTCATTTTACATAGGCTCCTGGAAATATTATCCATACATAACAGAACGTAAAGTTCAAAAGGATTATGCAGAATTTGACCTATAATTTATTATAAAATTTATGTTTTACATTATTGGTATTTACTTAAAAATATAAGAAGGGGACTGGTAAGGCATATTTTTCTCAAATCAAAAGTCCTTCCTTGTTGGAAAATTGAGCAGCTTGTTTCTTTATAATTTGATGCTCATTGCTATTATATCAGGCGCATGAAGGATCAGATCGGATCTGAATCAACGCCTTGCTTATTGAAGTTTGTCGTGGTGCTTTCATTGCATTCCCTGCACCTCAGAGTCCCGGGCCAACACGCTTATAATTTGTACTACAAAGCTGACCACTTTGTCGGAAATCTTTAATTTGTCTAGGAAGCTGAGCTTAGCCTAATTATGAAATCTTCAAAATGATGCTCTCTCTTACCATCAATCAATCATCAATTAAGTTTATTTCCCAATTAAATGGCGGAGATAGAGAAACACATAGTTGGAAGAGCTTATAACATTTTTTTGCCAACGACGGTAAAATCAGAAAGCAACAATGAATGAGTTAATTGATAGATTATATTTAGGAGCAAAAATTACATCTTGAACATAACTTAGAATAAAGACCGGAGAGAGTAATTGAATTTAAATGCCCTTTTGGTACTTGTCATAGTGCTCCTTTAGAATAGTAATTGGAAACCTCAAAAGCTGATTTACAAAATACGAGGAGGTACGTACATGGGGATTGTTATATTCCCGGAAGGTACTTATAAGCACCTGTCAAGCTAATAGCACATTTTCAATTAGAAGAAATTTTTTGTCGTTTATAGTTTTAACAAATGCTCCTCTGGTCCTATTTATAGAATAGAGAGAGAAAGTTTTTTTGTCCTATTTATAAGTCACTTTATTAAATTTTCAGTGTGAATGTACTATTTTGTCCTTCATTTATTATAGTGTAAGTAGTTATCTTTTTTAAAAGGAGTATATATTAAATAGGTGTAAAGTTGGAAAGTTGTTATATTTTAATGGAGAGTTAATGTAATTTAAGGTTTTCCTTGGTCTGTGTGAAACATGTTGGAAATGCCTTATAAATAGAACCAGAGGAGTATTAAATATTTTTATATATACTCATATTTAATAAGTAAAGTATAAAAATTAGTATAATGTTAGAATTTATTGTTATTAATAAAGATCATATTTGACACTCATTACTATTATATCATGCGTGTCAAGGATCAAAAGGTCCATTAACCCTTTCTTTTAGAATATCATGCCTTGTACCACACGAGATGGAAATAAATATAAAGTAGTTCATCAAAATAAAATTATTTACTTTTAGGGTGAAGAGAACGATGGGCCTTTTTTTTAGAATCAATTAATAACGAAAAAATATAAATGAAAAATAATAAAAGAAAAAGGTGCATAAAATAGATGATAAGGGCCAAGGGATACAGAGTATTACAGACGCACAAAAAAATCCAAGGGATTTTTTTTATAAAAATTTATTCAAGAGTAAATCAACATGACGCTAATTATTTTTTTTTCTATATATTTGACACTAATTAATGTTTAGCCCAACTTCAATGCGTAAAAAAAAATTTGGGATAAAAGTCACTTTTATCAATATTAATCCAAACAAACCTCTAAATCTGTCTTCCTATGAGATGTGCTACCCAATTTTTATTAGAAGGCACTTTTAAAAAAGAATAAATGGTCATTGTTATGAGTCAACAAGTAAATTTGCTTTGCATACATCTGTCTTTACCATATATCGTTGCCGGCTTTTTCATGGCAGCAAAAGTATTTAGCTGGGTGAGATTTCTTTGCTAAAGTGTCTTCAAGCTTCATTATATTGGATCCATTAATATGGATTATTATGTCTTGTGATTAAAGTTTTGTACTCCTTCCGGTTTAAAATATAAGATAATTTATTCATTTATATTTATCAAGAAATTAATTAAAATCAATTTAAAATAATAAATATATAAGACATGTATTTTTTTTTTCAAATACACCTTTATTAATGAAGAGAATAAATAAAAAATACAATAAATGAATCAAAGAAGAAAGAGAATATATGAGGTAAGATAAAAAAATTATTAAATACTTAGATAAAAATAAATATTATCTTATAAAGAATATTTTATGAAAAAATCAAATCATTCTAACAAAATTTAGTTTATATTTTGAATAGGAGGGAGCACCGCTCAATAGCTGGGGAAAAAAAACGAGTCTCCCTGAAGAGGTTTCAAGCAGCAGCAAACCACAGAGATTCGACAAGATATCATCATTAGTTTACTAGCTTTCTTTCACCCACGGCATAGTCGCTTATAAATAATTTGCTACTTTACGTTTTCATTTGTCTTCTGTAGCTTTTAAATTGTAAACCTTTTTTATTATTAGTGTGAGGTTGCCCTTATCTCAAGAAAAAATTGATATAATTTTTTTTAATTTTCAAGATATGATTTATGATTGTAAATATAATAAAATTTAGAAATTTAATTTAATTTTTTAAATAAATTTATTAATTTAACTACAGCTGGCTACTCTATAATGGAAAAGAAAGTCGACTCATTTATAAGAGTCCAAGTGCCACCCTACTGACTACCCCAAACAGAGAGGGCTCACTTTTGAAATAATTTAAATCGGAGACGCTGCTCCTTGACACAATCGGTATCCACACGAATGGGATCATGAACACGAATGCTCTTCATCCAATTGATTGGCCCAATGCACAATCTTCAACATTAAATGTATAAATGTGAGAGTTTAAGGATTTCATTTTACATAGGCTCCTGGAAATATTATCCATGCATAGCATAACGTAAAGTTCAAAAATATTATATAAAATTTTACCCATAATTTATTATAAAATTCGTGTTTTACATTATTGATATTTACTCAAAAATATAATAAGAGGACTGGTAAGGCATATTTTTCAAATCAAAAGTCCTTTCTGGTCGGAAAATTTAGCAGCTTCTTGCCCAGGTTCTTTCTTTATAATTTGACGCTCTTTACTATTATATCATGCGCATGAAGGATCAAATCAGATCTGAATGAATGCCTTGTTTATTGAAGTTTGTCGTGGTGCTTTCATTGGATTCCCTGCACCTCACAGAGTCCCGGGCTAACACGCTGCATAAAAAGACACTGACTTGTTTCTTATTCAGGCTTATAATTTGTACCATAAAGCTGGCCTCTTTGTCGTAGACCCCAACCCACATTGACAATAATTTGTAACGTAGCTGTGACGTCGGAGGATTGTACACAATAGTTTGTCTAAGAAGTTAAGCTTAGCCTAATTATGAAATTTTTAAAATGATGCTCTCTCTTACCATCAATCAACCATCAATTAACTTTATACTTACAATTTTGTGCCTTAAAATTTTGTGCTTAAAAATGGGTCGGTTAAGGTTAAAAATAGGAGAAATTGCAAAAAAAGACTTTGGAATTGCAAAAACGTAGATAGGGACCCTTGACAACTTCACTTTGGGTTTTGACAACTTCAGGGCATATTATTCTTGTCAAAACCCAAAGTGAAGTTGTCAAGGGTCCCTATCTGCGTTTTTGCAATTCCAAGGTCTTTTTTTGCAATTTTCCCTTAAAAATATTTTCAAGGATTAATGCCATTAAGGTGGTCATTTGTTATTTTTTTAAAAAGGCTAAAAATTCAATATGTAATAATATCTATTAGTCAGAATATTAATATTTATTAGTACTTTAATGCTTAAAACAAAGCAGCCTAATAAAATTTTAAATCTAATCAAATGTATCACCTTGTGCATCGCACGAGGGAGAAGTTTTACTCTTCAACTAATTCTCACATACGAAAAAATAATAGTTTAAGTATTAAATTTATCTGATAATGAGTAACAGATAACATACAGTAAACTAAATCCAAAGTGAGTAACCCTAATTCTAATATATGCTCACTTTCTGAGGGTTTTCTGCTGGCTTTATAACTCTTTATCATTCAAATCAAGGCCTTCATCAAATCTATTAAGCTAATAACGAGAAGTATTTATAAGTCTTATGTGACTCTTTCGAGCATCATACACATATATATAATCTGAATTGATTAAATAATAAATATGTGTGTTGTTTTTTCTACAGGCGTGTATCTCTGAAGTTGCCCCATAGAGTAAGTGAGATTGATTATGGGGGCATTCAAGGCAATGAAAAAGCTGAGATGGCTCTAACTTGACTATGCAAATATTGAAGGAGATCAGAGGCACTTTTCCCATAAGCTAAGGTGGTTCTGTTGGCACGGATTTCCTTCCACTAAGTATACATATCAACAAAGAAGTGGCATATAATTGATTTTTTATTACAAAACTGGGCAAAACCCAATCAAAAATTAAAACAGAACATTTATACTTTCCAGGCTCAGATAAGCCTACAGCCTTACACCATCCGAAGTGGCAAATAATTTTATTGGAAGGGATACCACCAAAAGAAGTCATAATGCCAGGAAAGAGATCGTGCTGGACAAATGTCTCTTTAATACTCTTCCGGTCCTTAATATAAGACCCAATTATTGAGTTGGTTTTGGTTCTAAATATAAGACCCATTTCTCATATTTATTAATTTTCTCTAAATTACCCATATGGATACTCGCTCAACCATAGAAGAGGGAGAGGAGGTATTAAGGAAGATGATTATAGTGTTTTAGGAAAAATGTGTCACATTTTTTATAATTAACTAACTTACCTAACTTTCTTAATCTAATCAAATTAATTAAATGAGTCTTATATTAAAAATCGAAAGAGTATTAACAATGAGAATTATATCTAATCAAAAGCGCCAATCATTTCACTCAAAAAAAAAAAAAAAAGCGCCAATCATTTATAAGATGTGAACTAAGTTTTGAATTTTCATTGAAAAACGTGCTAACATTAAATGTTTAATCAATAAGAAAATATTCTGACTCCTTTTTTTTTCCCGACTCTATATATATAAATAACTTTTTTTTCACATAGAATTGGTCTTGTATAAAAACTTTGTTATGTTCTATAAATTTAACACAATTTTTTATTTTATTCCAATTAATATCTTAATCATGTTTCAAATAGAATTGACTCTGAAAACCAAAATATCTATGCGCAATTTCATTATCTCTCAATGAAAATTTTTAATGTTAAAAATAGGACAAGGGGCTCCAATGCCCCACAATCTTATGCCCAAGAAATAGTCTTCTAAGCAAACCAGCGAGATCTTTCTAGGCTTAAGCATTCAAACAAAAAAATAAGGCGAGTTGAGATATTTGAAGGGAGCAGAAAGGCCCTTCCACGAAAAAATGTGTATGACTTGAACGGCATAAGAGAATAATATGGTAGGACTATAACTAAATAATAATAATTGACTGACTTCTGGCCAAAAAAAAAAACAAATATAACTGACTGACTTAGGTATGTTTGGATTAGTGGTGGGAGAAGTTATTTTTTTTTTCAATATGACTTTTTCAAAAGTCAGATTAGGTAAAAGTCAGATAATGTAATATGATTTATGTTTGAATTGATTTTTGTAAAAAAAATCAATTTGAGAAGCTGAAACTTGTTTAGATAATTAATGAAAAAGCAAGTTTAGATGTAAAATGACTTAAAGAGATATAAACTTTATTAAATAATAATGTGATAATTTTAAGAAAATATTAAATTATAAGGGTAAAGGTGCATTTTTAGTCCTAATCTTATTTCTCAAGTGCACCCAGCATTCTGATATTTTTAGTGGTACAATTTTACCTATGATATTTTTTTTGTATATAATTTTACCCATGAACTTTTTTTAATGCAATTTTACTCATTATTTTTTTTTCCAGCATCCCATTTGGTTATCTATTATCTATTCTCATAGTCTTATTTTAAAAGTTATCTATTCTCAAGTAATAAATTTTAGCTTTTGAGAGAACATGGCTTTTGCATCATAAGCCCTTTTAGTGTATGGTGAATCCAAATATTAATTTAGGCCTCAATGTATTTTTTTCTCCTTTAGTGCGTGGTATCACTGTCAGAATGCTTTACCAAACATACTCTTAGAGTATGTTTGGATTGGCGTTGGGCAAAACTAACGTCTAGTCTAACTGACTTTTGTAATTGAAATTAGAGTAAAAGTCAATTAGTGTGATGCAATTTATGTTTGGATATGTGCTTATAAAAAATCAGTTGAAAAGATTAAAAGTTATTTGGATGATTTTTTTTTTATATAATAAATACTTAACACTGGCTGCCCCAGCTACTCCGATTCCCCAGATTTTTTATCAAGAAATGAAAAACCGGACCGGACCAGCCGGTTTAGGCCGGAAACCTGCCAACTGGCCAGTTGTCTGGTCCAGTTTGCCATTTTAACCGTGAAGGAATCAACCCGGTACAAATCGGATTAACTCGGTGTGAATCAGAAGGAACCGGGCAACCCACTGGGCTGAGTGGGTTGGCTGGTTCACTTTTTTTGAGAAAGAAGACAAAGGTGTACCGGGGAAAGGACGAAGAAAAGAGAGGGAAAAGTGAGGGAAAATAATGGAAAAATTTAAAAAGATACCATAAAATAGAAGAAGTAATGAGCAGTAACGAGGAAGTTGAGATTCAAGCTGCAAAATAGGAGGAGAGAGGAGGAGGAGAAGGTGTTCACAGATCCGGCCGGACGAAAATGGCGTTGCTCAAGTTGCAGAAGCACACTGCTAGCTTGTTGAATCGTTGTAGAGGCAAGGTTTGGTTGGATTAGATAAAAAGTCAATAATAAAAGTGGAAGAGGCTGTTATTTTTAATGCAATATTTGATATTAAAATAGAATAAAAAAAGGGAAAAAAGGGACAGTAAACAAGACGTGTTGCATTCAATGTATCAGCTTTTTCTCTTTGCATTTAGGCTAACTGACAACGTGTTGCAGTGATCTAGGATTTTCTTTCCTCTCTTTTCTTTTCATTTTCCTGACCTTGCTTGTACCGTGTTATGTAAATAATAAAATATTTAAAATACACAGCATATAACCCTAATTTTTAATGTTGTATTCAAATTAAATTTTTAGGTATTATAATTCATAAAGTTATTTCTTAATTATTTTTTTATTAAATTATATTATTTTAATATGAACAGTCTAATTCTGATTCGACCCAAGTTAGACCATTAACCCTTAACCTATTATCTCGACCGGTTTAGTATCCGGTCCGGTTTTTTGTTCCTTGTTTTTTATGCCTCCATACCTCTCATCATCCCCCCCTTTTCCTTTTTATCATTTCTCCTTTCTACTTTTTTTTTTTTGGTTATTAATCGATTCTTAGTAAAATGTCCCTAGACCCTAGTCCTCTTCTCCCTAAAATTATTCTAATTTGATGAACTATTTTATATTTATTTCCATCTTGCCTGATACAAGGAATGATATATAATTAAGATAAAAGGAAGGGTTAGTCAACTTTTTAATCCTTGATATGAATGATATAATGTAAACAGTGTCAAATTATAAAGAAAGAAGTTGAGATAACTTGTAACCAAAAAACAAAAAACTGGATTGGGAACTAAACTGATTAACGTAATAATTCAAAGGTTAGTTAGTCGGACTGAGATCAACTAGAGATCAAACAAGTTATATTAAAATAATATAATATAATTAAAAATAATAAAATATAACAACATTAATAATTACTAATAACAAAATAAAAGAAAATATAATAATTGTTTGCTTGTAACAATAACAAAGTACGGCGACATTGATAATTTTAATCTTTTTATCCATCTATAACTAAAATTAATAATCATTGATAAGAAAATCATTACTAAAATTTATTCAAATTAATAGTGACTGAGATATGAGGAGCTAAACAAGATAAAAATAAAAATAAAAGAACCAATAGCAACATAATCATCCAAATCGGCTTATCATCGATTCATACCGGTTTTCATCAGTGCACCCTAGTTTAACCGGTTCGATACCAGTTCAATTCCTGCCCGGTTCAACAACCAAACTAAATCAAACCAAACTACTGACTAATTCACCGTTTTATTTTTGTCCTAAACGTAAAATCTTAATTACTTTGCTTTGTAAATTTATATTTCTTTTAGCTAAAGTATTTCTATTAAGAGTCAATATATTTTTTGATCCCTCAAGTTGGTCTTCATTTTAGTTTTGGTCTCTTAAGTTTCAAATCATAGGTTTTGGTCCCTCAAAAAGCAAAATGATTCAAGTTTTTATTAGATTATAGCAACCAATATTTTAAATCAAAAAAACTTGAGAACCAAAATTTATGATTTGAAACATGAGAGACCAAAACTAAAATAAGGACAAATTTAATTAACCAAAATTGTATTAAGCTGTTGTGAACTACATTTTTTTTAGCCAAGCCTATTAGTTATATATACTAATGGTTCTTAAACAAAGAATAGTTCTGATACATATGATTATAAAAGTAGTTTAGAAAAATAAAAATACATTTATTACTTATTTTAATTATTATATTAAAAACAGGAGATATTACTCATTATGGCATTAGCAAGGAAGATGAGAAGTGGCGCGATGGTCAATAAAAAAGGCAAAGAAGTGTACGAATACCTAAATAAAGAAGAGTCTTACAGCTCCCTTTTAGATTACCATGGCAGAGGTATTAAGGCCAGCCCGTCTTGGTTCGAGTTTTACTGGGACAAAATGGTACACGGGACAGGATTATCTCATCTTAGTCTCTTTATTTTTTTATTTCATTTTTTTAATTATATTTATATAATACATATTATTATTATTTTCATATTTTTTAAAAATTTGAGACTATTGTATGAAACTATGAATCCATTTATTTAAAGCTTTTATATTTGCTAATGACTTGAAATTATTGATAATTAGAATTTTCAGCAAATTCTTATTGTGTTAAGAGTTTTTAGGGTTAAGGTACAAAAATACCTATAACCTTATACCAAAGTATACCCACCACTATAATCTTTTTTGAGGTGTAAAAGTACTTATAAACTTGCAAAATCAGAGCAAAAATGACACTGGGGTTAAATTTGACAAGAGACCGTTACTTTCTGTAGTGGGGCCCACACTAATGTTACGAAAGTATCAAAATACCCTTAAGGCAGGAAAACAAAAAAGGACGAAAGTGCAGAAATACTTATGCACTTTTAGTAAAAGTGCGCTAAATACCATATATTTTTTCACAGGTGTAAAAGTACCAATGACCATGCAAATAAATTAATTCTTTTAGTTTTAGCAAAAAAAACTCTATTAAATTTTATTATATTATTGTAATACTAATAATTTTATAGTTAATATATATCTTTGGTCTTCTCAATTTACATCAAGTTTTAATTTAGCTCCTTAAATTTATGAAGTGTATTTTTAATTCCTTTAGTTCAACACCATTGGTTTCATTAATAGTAAAGGTTGATCTAGCAAATTTAAATGGTAACTTTGTAATTAAATATTAAAATATTAATCTTTAGTTTAAAATTTGTAAGTTGAAAAATATTTAAAATAAAACCTAATAAAGATGTAGTCTGATTTTTAATATCAACAACCATCTTTCAATATATAAAAATATTAATGGACTAAAAATAAACTTTATAATTTTTAGAGGTTAAAATAAAACTTGATGCAAATTTAGAGGTTCAAAAGTATAATAGTAGAATACTTTTTGTAAAACATGAAATAATCAATTTTTAGACGTTCATGGGTACTTCAACAAAGTTATTGTTTAAATTCATTGAGTTAGTATTTTCTATTAATGAGACTAATGGTGTTAATATTTAGTAACTCAAAATATACTTTAAATATTTAAGAAACTAAATTAAAACTTGATAAACTTAGAGAACTAAACGTATAAGTTGACAATACAATTATTAGTATTATAATAGTATGATAAAATTTAATAGAGTTTTTTTTGTTGCCAAAACTGAAAGAATTAATTTATTTTCACTATCATTGGTACTTTTGCATTTGTAGAAAAACATATGGTATTTAGTGTACTTTGACTAAAAGTTTATAGATATTTTTACACCTCGTCTTTTTTAGTTTCTTTTATTTAGGGGGATTTTGGTACTTTGATAACATTAGCATGGGTCTTACTATAAAAAGTAACAATCATTAGTCAAATTTAAGGGCGATGTCATTTTTGCTCTAATTTTATAAGTTTATGGGTATTTTTGCACTTCAAAAAAAGTTATGGTGGTGGTTACACTCTTAGTATAAGTTTATGAGTATTTTTGCACCTTGATCCAAGTTTTTATTTAGAGTTTTTAATGACTATTATATGTAATATTTTAGGCTTTTGTTTAAGGGTACCCAAAGAAAATTAAAAAAAAAAAGAAGAAAATATTTTTACATGGACTAAGCCCAAAAAACTACAATGAGAAAAAAAAAGAAGATTTTATTGTAACAGGCCTAACAACTCAAAAAACATTAAAAAAAATTATATCAGGACGTCTCGGGCTAGAATCAGGACAACACCAGGACGGGACAGGACAGGGGACAGTTTTTCTATCATGTTACTGCTCATTAGGACGGAATCAGGATGGACCTATCACGGTCTTGATCTGTCTCGTAAACAGCCCTAAACAGAGGATAACACTAGGGGAAAGGGGAATTTATGGAGGAGGAAAAAAACGTGAGAATGTGGAAATTTGTGCATCATAAAAAGTTTTCCACTCACGTCTTCCATTTCAGAAGTTCCAACACTGTCCCCACCAATATTGAATTTTCATTGTAGGTGGGTAGATTTCTTCATATTCCATTTTATTTTCTACTTCATTGATTTTCAATCAATGTTGGCATCGCCTGCCATTTTGTCCCAATCAGAACAATGAGGACCATATTCCAGCCATGATGAGCTTACTTGGAAGCGACGTCAGTATTTTTTTCAGAGTGTCAGCAACCCCTTTTGTCATGTAGGATGAGTCGTGTAGAAGGATTACTTTATTAAGTAAGATAGAAATTAAAGAGTGAGTTTTAATCAAGTTAAGAATTCAGAGATTAAGTTATACCAAGTCATAATTAAAAGACTGAGTCACTGAGTTAAAATTTGAATCATTTTTTTCAAATTTTTTTAACTTTTAAAGTGATTTTGACCCAAAAAAAAAAAATCAGCAGCCTTCAAATCCATATCACACAGTATTTTTTCGTTCGACTACCATTTTTTTTTTCAATCCCAAGTGGCTTTTGAGGCTGTTCGGGCACTATCCCAATAATTCCCAAACAAGTTCTTAGATTAAAATATACATTTAGTCTTTTAATTCTGTATAAGGTTTTAATTTGGTTTCTTAACTTTAAAAAGTATATTTTTTATTCTTTAACCCTAAATTTTTTTAAAAAAATTATGACATTAAGAGTTTAAATGTTGATAAAATATTCTCAAATGTTAGCATATTAAGTTCAATTTTCAAAACATCCATGATTGTTACAAAAAATCATCATTAAAGCCTAATGATTTTAAAGTTAAAAGATCAAATATATGGTTTTTAAAGTTAAAGAACCAATTTGAAACCTGGTATAAAATTAAAGATCAAATATATACTTTAGTCTAAATGTTTTTTAACATTAGTTTTTTCAGTACAAACTGCTCTGATCCGCTCAGAGAGGGTGAGAATTACGATTAAATTAAGATGAATTGGCGATAATATAATTAAGAATTTCTCAACTTTCACGGCCGCCAAAAATAAAATATCGAACAGGGCTACTGAGTGATTGACTAATGATTATGATAAGCAACAGACTAGCTACGTACAGTCATAGACAAGCAAATTATGAGTATTTGTGGTTTAGATATCTCGACCAAGCATAAAATTATAGATGATTACACTGCTGTTTAATTTAGGGTAGTTGATTTGCAAAGAAAGGCTAAACAAAGACTGATTTATACTCCCTCTGTTTTTTTTTAATAAGATACAAATAATTAAATAATGTAAATTAAAAAGCTAGTTAAAAATGATTAAATGTAATAATATGTAAGAAAAAAATGTAACTTATTTTTCAAAAGCCCACTTATCTGTGAAAAAGGTAGATGTGATAATAGAGGTTGAAACCCATGCATAGTCAAAATCAATTATTATTTTTCATATTACTATATTTTATATCCTATATAAAATTTTGAAAAAAACTTATATCATGTTTTCAATAATTATGATAATTAACCTGTACTGTCAAACTCATTTTTTTTTTGATACACCGTCAAACTCATTATTATCACAGCTTTTTTTTCAAAAAAAAAAAGAAGAAGCCAGCATTGCCTAATCTCAAGCCACCATCATTGTCAATGGTCCCGTATTCCCTGCCCTTTAAAAATATCAATGGGAGAGAATAAGCCCAAAAGCGAAATAGGAAAGATACATTGCGGTAGGGGTTGGTTATAGCAGAAGATATTAGTATCTCACAACGTGACAAATTAAAGTTTGAATTCCTGCTGAGAAAGGTGTCTACATTTAGTACCCGACAGTGTCTTGAATATGATTGTTTTTAATAAAAGGATACCTATGTTTTAGCGGGAAAAAAAAACCTGACTTCTGGGGACCAAATACAGTTGTAATTGACTGACTTGTTTGTACGAAAAGTATTCAGACGTGGGTGACTAATAAAGGAATAAACCATGAAGCCACACTCCTGTGGATGCCATATCGATATTCTCGATCCTATGATGAATTGTGATCGATCCGTTGAAGCGTTTTATTGATTGGCCTCCTGCCTGATTCCCTCAATAAGCCATGGCTTCTTCTTCTTCTTCTAGTTCTTCCTGGACTTACGACTTGTTCTTGAGTTTTAGAGGTGAAGACACTCGTAGCGGTTTTACTTCTGATCTTTATAGCGCTCTAGGACGGTCAGGGATGCATGCTTTCATGGACGATGAAGGCGTTGAGAGGGGAGAAGAGATCTCTGCCTCATTATTGCAAGCAATTGAACGATCACGAATTGCGTTGGTAATTTTGTCTCCAGACTATGCATCTTCCAAATGGTGTCTGGATGAACTGGTGAACATAATGGAGTGTCGAAGATCTGCAGCTCAGGTGGTTATTCCCATATTCTATAACATAGACCCGTCTCATGTTCGTAAACAGACAGGTACATATGGTGAAGCGATGAAACGACACGAGCAGAGGTTGGGAGGGGGCGATGATCGCTGGGTGTTGCGGTGGAGGCAGGCACTCACGGAAATCAGCAACCTTTCCGGGTTTGATTCCAGACCATTTCGGTAATAAATTCCAAACTAGCTCTCGTTCAAAAAACAGAAAATGCCTTCATAATTTTATTTTAGGGTTAATATAATTTTTCTCCCTCAAGTTTCTTCTCATTTTAGTTCTAGTCCCTCAAATTTCAAATAATAAGTTTTGATCTTCAAGAGGCAAAATAGTCTAGTTTTTTTATTGGATTACAAGACCTAATATTTTAAATAAAAAAAACTTAGAGATCGAAACTTAAGGAATCAAAATCAAAATGAAGGTAGATTTAAAGGACAAAGTTGGTACTAACCATTTTATTTTTTAAAACGAAACAGAATTCAATAGAAAAAAAATTATATAATTTAGTAAAAATTAGAAGTCTTTTATAATTTTCTTATATAGGTTAAACAAAGGCTATATATGTCTAGAAAATAAAAGTAAAATTTATGCATTTAAAAAAAATCAAATTTTGTAATTTATTTTTATTTTACAATAAATTTATGTGAGTTTTAAAAGTTATCGCTATAAATTCATCGCGCACTTGAAAATGTTGGAGTAATTATTATAATTGCGTTGCCTGTTTTGCTCTCGCAGCGCGCCACGGACAAATATTTAATTATAATATTGTGGACAAATAACTAATGCTAATATAATACTGTAATTCTGTGCTAAATATGAGCAGATGAGGGTCCAATTAAAAATATATGAAGAGTTAAAAACTGAGTGTTAACAAAGCTCCAATAGCCTCCTTATGCCATTGGCCTCCTTTTGAAGCCTTCTGTTCGGTTCCAGAAATTAATGCCCAGCGATTTATCCAACGCTTGAAAGTTTTCCTATGATGCATATACATATTTAATAGCTAAATTGGTCCATCTCTTATTCTTAATGGTCCACTAAAATTCTTCTGTTTAAAAGTAAGTCTTATCGGTTTTATTTCTGATAATGATGCTATTTATGTGGCTAATCATATTGTTTCACGGACATTTATTATTGACAGGTCTGAAGTTGAGCTGCTTGATACCATTGTGAAGGATGTTTTAGAGAAAGTAGATGTTGGACAATTGTTTGTTGCTGAACGTCCAGTAGGAATAGAGTCTCAAGTTCGGAAACTGGCAAGTAAGTTGTCAAAAAAGAGATTAAAAAAGGCTCTTATCATTGGCCTCTGGGGGATGGGAGGCATTGGCAAAACTACTGTTGCCAAAGCCTTTTACAATACAATTGGTCGTACGTTTAGAAGAGCAAGAAGTTTTCTTGCGAAGATAAGAGAAAATTCAAAGCATTCTAATGACCTAGTTAATTTGCAAAAGCAACTCATTTCTGATATCATTAATACAGAAGTTTTCAAGATACCTAACATTGATAGAGGGAAAAAGATACTTCAGGAAAGACTTCCCCACATAAAAGCATTTATTGTATTGGATGATGTGGATAGTGTCGATCAGCTAAACGCTTTATGTGGAAGTCTTGAATGGTTTTGTCCTGGGAGTATAATAGTCATAACAACTAGAGATTTGCATCTGCTTAGTGTCATTAGAGCTGATCACAAGTATAAAATGGAAACAATGAATGAAATTGAGTCACTCGAGCTTTTCAGTTGGCATGCCTTTAAACAAAAAGCTCCCCTTGAAAACTTCATAGAACTTTCTAAAAGTGTAGTTGCTTACTGCGGAGGACTTCCTCTGGCTCTTGAAGTCCTTGGTTCTTATTTGTTTGATAGAGAAATTGAAGAATGGGAGGATGTGTTGTCCAAACTAGAAAGGATTCCAAATGATGAGATACAAGCAAAGTTAAAAATAAGTTTTGATGGATTAAAGGATGATATGGAGAAGAATATATTTCTTGACATATGTTGCTTCTTTATCAACAAGGATAGAAACTATGCGACGCATATATTAAATGGATGTGGATTTAACGCAAAAATCGGACTAACAACCCTCATTGAGCGATGCCTAGTAAATTTTAATAGGAAGAATAACAAGCTTGAAATGCATGACTTATTACGTGATATGGGAAGAGAAATCATTTGTGGAAGCCCACGAAAGGACCTTGAGGATCGCAGTAGATTGTGGTTTCAGGAGGATGTAACTGAAGTGTTAATGCAAAACACGGTAAGGATTTCTTTCATGTCTTATTTTCTTTTGCAAGCTCTAATGTCAAAGAACATGCGTTGTTTTTCCACTAGAAAACAAGAGTTATGTACTTTCTTCTTTTTTGTTGCTTCAATTTACGAGTTCCATATTCCCTTTGTCATAAGCATCATGTATAATTTGTATATTGTCTTTCTCTTAGCAAATGGTGAATACTTCTTCTTCTTGTAAAATTTTTGCTGTATGTTTTAACAGGGAACAAAAGTTATTGAGGGCCTATCCTTAAAGAAGCCCCATGAAGTATGTGAGATTGATGCTAAGGCATTCAAGGCAATGAGAAAACTCAGATTGCTCCAATTAGAGTATGTAAATCTTGAAGGAGATTATAGGCATCTTTCCAATAAGCTAAGGTGGCTTTGTTGGCCTGGATTTCCTTTAAAATCTATACCTGACAGCTTGTATCAGAAAAACTTAGTTGCTATTGACTTTAAATACAGCAACCTCAGGCTAGTTTGGAAGAAGCCCCAAGTATGAATTTGTCTTTCCCCACTTGTCAAATGTTTTAAGACGTTAGTATTATAATTTGATTAATTTTTCACATGAAACTTCATTTTTTTTGCAGTTGTTGCAGTGTTTGACAATCCTCATTCTCAGTCACTCACCTTATTTGAGACAAACTCCTGATTTTACAAACCTGCCAAATCTTGAAAAGCTAGTACTGAAAGATTGCCCGAGCTTGAAGATAGTTCACCAAAGCATTGGAGATCTAAAAAAAATCATTTTGGTAAATCTAGAAGACTGCAAGTGTCTAAGGGTTCTTCCTAGAAGCATCTACAAGTTGAAATCAGTAAAAACTCTCATTCTTTCTGGTTGTTCGTTGGTTGACCATTTAGAAGAAGATATTGAGCAGATGGAATCCATGACAGTACTAAAGGCAGATAATACTGCCATAACAGTAGTACCCAAGTCATTAGTAAGATTGGAAGCGCTTAAACATGGATATGTATCTTTCCCAGGCCTTAAAGGAAGAGCACAAGATGTATTTCCTTCTCTCATATGGTCTTGGATGTCACCGACCGATATTCCCCAGTTCAGCAGTGAAGCATTTTTGCTGAGGATGTCATCTCTAGTTTTTTCTGTTGTACAGAATGGCGGCTTTCATGGCCTATCTCCATTTCTAGGCGATCTTGCCAAGCTTCGAGGTATGTGGGAGGAATGCCGATCACAGTCTCAATCCAATGGAGAAATGACGAGACTTTTGGATGCCTTGTATGGGACAAACTTCGTGGAATTGGAATCCACGCCAAGCACATCACAGTTCTCATACGTGGGAGCTTCTGCATCATCTGTCGGTCATGATCAAGTTAACAATGCAAGACCAGCGGATTCCTTCTATTCTCTTTTAATTCAAATGAGAGAGAGCAGCAAAATAGACATATTGAAAGACAGAATACTACAGGTTTGTTTTTGTTCTCTTTTCTACCTCCAATCATGTTTGGAAATATGAGTTATCTGAAGAACCTAACTTACATCAATATTTCTTACATGCATGAAAAATCTATAGTTTCATTAACGAACACTATTACCGGACAGATGCATTATTACTTCCCACAAGTCTAATGAGTATGTGAAAATGAAGGGAGTCGATATTTTATTTTCCCTTTTTTGGGCCACATCATTGTATAAGTACCTAAATACAAGCTCTTGATTCCTGTGTTGATGCCAATATATAGGGATGGAATAATGGTGGGTGGGGTGGTTCTCACCTACCTGGTGATCAGTATCCTGATTGGTTCATCTACAAGGGTGAAGGACATTCAGTAATTTTTAAGGTGCCTCAAGTCATAGGTTGTCACTTGAAAGCGATGCTTCTCAATGTTGTGTATTCTTCTTTCATGGATAACAGAAGCCCTCGATTTCTCATCATCAATGTTCTGATCATTAACTACACGAAGGCTTATGTTAAACACTGCAAGGGAGACTCGGCAACTTTCCATGAAGACACGGAATGGCAAAGTATCATTTCAAGTGTTCAACCTGGTGATCTGGTGGAGCTTGTTTTATATATTGGGCCTCAATTCCCTGTGAAGAAGATTGCAGCATACTTGATTTATGATGGTTCTAAGCGTCGTAGGTTATTGACCTAATTGTCGCAAAAACTGATTTCGGTCTGTAATATAGCCTCAGTATTTCTGATGTAGCGGCAACTTTTAGATATGGAAAATGACAATTGCGACCTTCTTAAGCAAGATAATGATACTTGAGGACCCAAAATTTAAAGCTGCCAATTGCCACAGATCCCAAACAAGATGTTTACAATTTGAAACGCTGGGAGTCGAGCTTCTTTAATTTTCGGTGAAACCAATTTGAAGTTTTTGTATTCACCATAAACATGGAAAATAAAAACGGAAATTAAGAAGGAAGGAATTGTTTAAGAAAAGTCAGCTTCCTAAAACTGCATGTGATAAGCCGTAATACTCAGGAAACATGTTTCTGAACAAGACTTCTCATCTTCAAAAGGTTTTTCAGGAAACAGGGGAGAATAAGAAACCTTGACCTTGCACCACAAATTCCAAATAAGCTAAAATTTAAATGCACATGTAATTGCTATGCTAATTTGTGAGAAAGCTTCTTAAAATAATAATCATAACTAACAGTCAGATTGATTCTGTAATCTGTATGTCTTGTGTGAGGACTAAGGATCTCATGCCCTACCCCCAACAAGATACAAAGAATTTTGATTGCTGTCAGAAAAATTGACAAATAATTCCCTATCTCAATTATAACTGAGAACATGGTTTTCACCATCTCTGAAATTCAACAATCATTTAACGAAAATAAAATTGTGGAGATAAGAAATTCAACTATTTATATTTATATTTGAAGATCATGATCAAACAATAAGTAAAATTTCATTATGGTCCTCCAAGATAACTCCTGTATCAGATAACTTTCTCAAGGACTTCTTGTTTCAATTCACTACTCGAGAGATTGACCTTATTTCAATATTTGTTCTGCAAAAATTCACACAGAACACTGAAAAGATAATGCAAAAACAAAAATATTACACCTAGGAATGGCCCATGCATAAAAAGATCACAAAGATAGATAGATATGCATGGAGTTTGCCCTCTGTTTTAGTTTCTGATGGATCACAAAGGCAGGCATAGGTATAATGGAAGTACAGCTGTTCTATCCGTTTCTTCCGCTCAAGCATAAACATGAATCACGATATGAGTTTATGTAAATTAATTAAAGTGCATCTTAGTTATACCTCACTTCCCATCATATAATCCTCCTTCAGCATTGTAAATTAAAATTTTCAAGTAAATGCCTCACTACCCATCATATAATCCTCCTTAATAAATTTTTCTTTGCTCTATGGTGTCTCTGCTCATGCAATGTAATGTGAGCATGATTTGATTGGTAAATTGACGAGGTCCTAGGAATGATAATATTGCAAGGGAAGTGGCTGATCTGAAAAATAAAATCAATAAGCTTTGGCAGCAGGAAGAACTTCACTGGGCTGAAAATACCTTTTTATTTTTCATATGACTACAATTCAGAGAAGATGCAGAAATAATATTGTGAAGTTGATGAAGGCTGATGATGATAACTGGTTGGAGACAGAAGGGGGAATTGCAATGGTTTTTGAAGATTTTAATTGAAGACCTTTCAACCTCATCAAGTAGCAGAGATTTTTCAGTCCAGAAATCAATGAATTGTTGAGGATAGATCCGTCTATTGATGAAGTTAAGGCTGCTGTTCATGAAATGGGAGGAACTCAAGGGCCTGGACCTTATGGCTTCAGAGGGAACTTCTTCCAAAGCAGCCGGGAGATGATAAGAAATCAGGCATGCTTGCGGGTTAAAAGAAGATATTGGACAGAACTTACAGGTAGATTTGGTAGATGCTCTAGGAAGCTATATGGGCTCAAGCTTTGGACTTTGTTGTTGATAAAGTTTTTTTTTTTTGGGGGGGGGGTGTTAAGGACGGCAAAAGAAATTCCCATCTGAAGCAAGAAGAGACGTGGTAAATTCGATTCCAACGTGAGTCTGCTTTGATGGATGAATGTTTGAATTTGGCTACAGCTCTGGATTTTACTATTAATGAATCATTAAATGAGGCAATCTTCATATCAGATAAATCCGTTTGCGAACCTTATTGGATTCAGAATTTCAGATCGAGCAGGAGTTTGTGATAATGGATGATTGTTTTGTTAGTACTGTTTTTTTTTTTTTTGGTCTTTTGATTTCTATTAGTACTGCTTTATGCTCTGGACTTGTGTTTCTAGTATTTCAATATAATTTTGTATTTTTTGCTTGAAAAAAGAAAGAAGTATTACATCTCGCTCTGGGATGGCGTGGACCATATTTAAGTATTGGGCCTCAATTTGTTGTGAAGAAGCTAATACTTGATTTATGATGATTCTAAGCGCGGCAGATTATTGAAAAAATTGTTGCAAAAACTGATTTCGGTTTATGACATAACCCCCTTACCTCTGATGTGCTGTAATTTTTAGAAAGGGAACAAGATAAATATCGACCCTTTTAAGCAAGATAATGATAAAGTGTCTTTAATTTTATCAACTATTGAGTTTTTGCTTACCAAAAAAAAAATCATTTTTGCCTAAGGAGAATGTCGTACTTAACGATATATCACTGTTAAAGTTTTGATGCATGAAGGAATGAGGTGGCTTCATACGTTGGGGCCACACTACCAAAAAACAACTGATTAGCGACGGAATTTGCGATGGAAACAAATTCCGTCGCTAATTTCCGACGGAATTGGGACGGAAATTCCGTCGTTAATTTTTTCGACAAATTAGCGACGGAATTTTTCCGTCGCTAATATTTGCGACAGAATTTCTGTCCGTCGCTAATCCGTCGGAAAATCCGTCAGTAAATATTTAGTGACGGAATTAGCGACGGAATTTTTTCCGTCGGAAATTTCCGCCGCTAATTCTGTCGCTAAATTGTTTGTCATAGAATTTTTTGTCACTAATTCCGTCGCTAATTCTATTCCGTCGCAATTCCGTTGCTAATCTGTCACTAATTTTAAATTTCGTTATTTTAAATTATAATCTTACAAAAATTATATTATAACAATTAAGAATATAATGATTTAAAAACATTTTTAATTATAAAATAAATTGATATACTTATGGAGTTGGTGGTAATGAAGATATCATCATCATTTATGTCATCATTATGTATATACTGAAAATAGAAAGATAATTTCTTAAAAAACTTATTTATATTTAAATTCCTCTTGATTATTAATAATAATTAAAAAATACAATAAGAATATTAATAACTTTTTTATACAAACTGATATAAGAAAGAAATAATTTTATCATATGTAAAATATATTGAAATATATAATATATGATAGAAATTCAAAACGATTTAATAAATTTATATGAATGGAAATTAATATTGAAGTGAATTATGAATTTCAATCATTAAACAATAAAATTTAATCACGATATAATTAATACTCATGATAGATTGATTTTAGTCTTAATACAAAAACAAATGGTATATATAAAAAATTTTAAGAAAATAAATTACATAGGATATATATACAAGCAGGAGAATACTGTTTATTATAATCTATTCAAATCATTTAATTTTTTATATAGAATAATTTATTAGATTTTATTATAGTAGTTATTTTTTGAATAACAAGATTTTTTGACTAATTATAAATGATTTTCTTCAAATATATAAAACACATATAGATAATATAATATAATGTAATATAATACATATATCATTAAATTGTATATCTTATCAATGTTAAATTAAAAAATAAATTTAAAAAATATTTATAAAAAAATTATTTATGATTTAAAATTCAAGATTAGTGCGGTTAGAAATTAAAATTATTAAAATATTTTTTTAAAATTAAAAATTATAAAACAAATATTGAAAAATTATTTTTTCATTAAAATAGTTATGATTAAAATTATCATATAGTATATTTTTAGTTTTTAATAATATATATAATTGTTTGTGTAAAATAATATTATATATATTTAATTTTACATAATAAGTCAACAGGTTCATTGCAGCTCAACTGGTAAAGCCGCACGCGCACACAGAGGAGGTCCTGGGTTCAAGCCATGGAGAGGTCACTTTGAAGAGGGAATTATGTGGTGGCGACACGTGGCAGGCAAAGGTGACATGTGATGTGGCAGCAGAGGTGAGGTGGCAGAGACACGTGGAGGTGGTCCCCAGTGATGACGTGGCAACTGGTAGAGGCGCCACGTGGCATTTTATTTTATTTTTAAAAAAATCAGGTTAGCGACGGATTAGTGACGGAAAAATTTCGTCACTAATTTGCAACGGAAATTTCTGTCAAGAATTAGTGACGGATTAGCGACAGGAAATTTCCGTCGGTAATTAGCGACAGAATTTTCCGTCGCTAATCCGTCACTAGTCTGTCGCTAAAAGCATGTTTTTTTGTAGTGCCATGTCAAGAACATAATACCAAGTTTGTTTAGATGGAGAGAAGAACCTGGGTAGATAATATCATCCCTCATTGTATTTAGATAAGGGGGGAGAAAAAATGGCAGAGAGAAAATGTATAACATTTACAACGACAATAATACTCTTATTTTATTTTTAGTCAATTTTTAAACTAATTTCATAAAAAAAAAGAACTCAAATACAAAAAAAAAATGACACCATCAAATTAAGGATTAAAGTCAAATCAAAATGAGATTATTTTTTGTATTCTATTTTAAAATCAACATATTGAGCAAAGTATTTTCTCACAAAATAATGAAAGTTAAAATAAAAATAAACATGTCAGTGACTGAGAGAGTGAAAGGCCCCACATGCATATGGACTCCGAGCTGGCGCAACACAACTGCGATGTCGGAGGATTGCATACAATAATTTGTATAGCTAGCCTAACTATGAGATCACTACGATATGATATATTTAATTGAATTGATGTATTAAGTAATTGTGGTTAACTTTGGATACCTCGACGACAAAGCATAAAATTATAGCTGATTACACTAGTGCTTTGGGTAGCCGATTTCCAAAGAAAGCCTAAACAAAAACTTAACGCAATTATAATCGACCGCCTTCTGGCGACCAAAAAAAAAAAAGGAGAAGAAAAACTTATGATTGACTGACCTGCTCGTATTCAGACTTGGTGTCTCACTCCCGTGGATGCCATATCGATATTCTATATCTTGTGATGAATTGTGATCGATCCATTGAAGGAAGCGTTTGCTGCCCTCTCCTCTAATTTCTTCAATAAGCCATGGCTTCTTCTTCTTCTAGTTCTTCCCAGACTTATGACGTGTTCTTGAGTTTTAGAGGCCAAGACACTCGTGCCGGTTTTACTTCACTTGTCAGAAAACATACGAGCAGCAAGTAAGAAATCACTTGAAGTGGGAGTCCCATCTCAAGGGAATATGTATCCCACAGCTTCCTTTGTGCCCATTACGTACAGCCTGCATTAATGATGAGGTGCACTTCAAGTGTTGAATGAAATGGTGCAGAATTCACAACTAATAATAATTCAAATAAACAAGGAGGAAAAATGAAACAGAATATCAAGAACATAATAGCTTCTTCAAGAGCCCAAAATTGAACACGCAGACACGATAGTACATCCTAATAATAATATCCCATATTTCTGACATAAAAAGTTCAATAGCTGAGGATGACCGAAGAATTTATTAAGTGGGTTAACCCATTTTTGGAACTTCAAGGCCTCGCCCTTCATGGAAAGCAATCAATAAAATGAAAGAGTATATTTGTTAGTTGTTAAATAAAATATAGTGAGCAAAAGTTGCGAATGACTTGAATAAATGATGTTATTAATTGCTAAACGATAATGATTAATAACTAATGAAATGTAACAAATATCTAGTGATAGCTCTCCATTCTTAGCACGTTCAAAGAACATTTTAAGGATACTTGGAGAGTTATCATTGCAATTTGAAATGATTTATATGATCTAATTAGATAAATTAATTTTGAGCGTTAATTTAGGGATTTCCATCAGAATAGTTTTAAATTAATTAAAATAGATATAGTTTAGTTTGGAAAAAAACTAATAATAATGACTTAAAGTTTTCTAATGAAAGAAACTCGAAGAGTTTCAGTTTTATTTTATTTTGTTTTACTTTACCTATTTTTTTCCTTTCTATTCTCCTTTTATTTTATTTTGCTTTGTTTGTTTGTTGGTTTTCTCCATTATAAATTTAGAATCAGACACACTGTTTTGGGGACTCAGAATTTGGAACTGAGAGCGCGAGTTCTCTGTGGAGGATTTGGCAGCAAGAGACGACAGCGTTTTTGAATGCATGAAAGTGGGGAATCAAACCTAGAGACGCGCGTCCCACGAGCTGCGAAAGAGAGGGCGAGGAGCTGCCTCCCGGGCACTGTGCACAGGGGAGAGGATCGCTTGGACTTGTGGGCCAGATCGTTATATGCCTCCATCAGCGTCCTCATGTACTCCCTCCCATTCAAAGCATAAGATAATTTTTATTGAAAGAGTTTGGTTTTTTTTTTTTGAAGATAATATATATTTTTATCTAAGTATTTAATAATTTATTTCAATTTTATCCTACATATTCTCCTTCTTCTTTAATTTATTTATTATATTTTTTACTTATTATTTTTATTAACAAAGATATATTTGAGAACAAAAATACATACTTTACATATTTATGATTTTAACTAATTTTTTAATAAACATGAATGAATAAAGTTTATCTTATATTTTGAACGGAAGAAGTGTCTTTTTTCTTCACCTTTTCCTTTTCATCATTTTTCCTTTATATTTTTTTTTGGTTATTAATTGACTCTTAGGAAGATGCCCCTCGTCTTCTTCTCTCCCTAAAATAATTCTATTCTATAGGAAGATGCCTCTCATCTTCTTCTCTCCCTGAAATAATTCTATTCTAATGTACTGTTTTATATTTATTTCCATCTTGTCGATCTGGGACAAGGAATTATGACATAATAAAGATAAAAGCAAGGGTTAGTCGACTTTTTGATCCTTGAATCTTGATACATATGAGATGGTGGTAATCAGTATCAAATCACAAAGAAAGAAGTTGAGATAAATTCTAACCATCAGTTATAAATTACCTCAAATTTTATTTGAACTAGTCTCTTCATACTGTAAATACATAGCAAAACAAAATAATCTTAAAAGGGTTATGTGTTGGGTTTTTAGGCATACCAAACCCCCTAAAAGGGGCTTAAATAGAGAAAGGGCTGGCCTCTTCGGCCTGCGGTGTATAAATCAACTAGCAACATCTTTCTAGGCAGCGTTCAAACAAAAGAACAAGACGAATAGAGCTATTCGGCGGGTCAGCGGAGGCCCTTCCACGAAAAAACGCGTATGACTTGAACGGCAAAAGAGAATCATATGGTAGGACTACAACTAAATAATAACAATTGACTGACTTTTAGCCAAAAAAAGAAAAATTACAATTGACTGACTTAGTGTTTCTTTTTAAGTCTAGCATTTTGGACGACAAACAGAGTCCATTAAATTTAGAAATTTAATTTAATTTTTTAAATAAATTTATTAATTTTATAAGAGTCCATTAACTTTAGAAATTTAATTTTATAAAATTATTTTTTTAAGTAAATTTATTAATTTAACTACAGCTGGCTACTCTATAATGGAGAAAGAAGTAGGAATACCTCTTATTCTATTTATAAAATTTTATTTATAGATTAAAAATAAGATCTTATAATTAGAATTGAAAACATTTTTTCCTGCATTCACACTGTAATGTCCGCATCATGCTTTATCGGCATGCGCAGAAAATTTGACTGCCAGATCGAGGACAGTGAATAGGGCTAGAGTTAGGAGTGAGGACAAAGGACGCGTTTGGATCACATTAGGGGGACATCTCCACATGCAAAAGCCGCTTCTTCTTCTTGTTTTTTTTTTTCCAGCGCAAAAGTAGCTTTTTTTGACAGGAGTGTTGGGAAGTTCTTCGAGTCGGGGGAAGTTTTCACATTGAAATGCGAGTACTGTATTCGCATTAATTCTTTAAAAGTAATTGTATTAATTGACTCTTAGCAAAATGCCCCTCGTCCTCTTCTCTCCCTAAAATAATTCTATTTTACGTTTATTTCCTTCTTGTCGATCTGGGACAAGGAATTATGACATAATAAAGATAAAAGCAAGGGTTAGTCGACTTTTTGATCCTTGAATCTTGATACGTATGATATGATAGTAATCTTGCTCCCAAAAAAAAAGAAAGATATAATAGTAATCAGCGTCAAATCACAAAGGAAGAAGTTGAGATAACTTCTAACTACCAATTATAAATTATCTTAAACTTTATTTGTCCGAGTCTCTTCATATTTTAAGCTATATGTGCACATACATAGTAAACAACAATAATCTTGAAAGGGTTGTGTTTGGTTTTTAGTCATACCAAGACCCCTCTAAAAGGATTTGGCAGCAAGAGACGACAGCGTTTTTGAGTGCATGAAAGCGGGATATCAAACCTAGGGACGCTCATTCCACGAGCAGTGAAAGAGAGGGCGAGGAGCTGCCTCCGGGCACTGTGCAAAGGGGAGAGGATCGCTTCGGCTTGTGGGCCCAGATCTTTCTATGCCTCCATCAGCCCCCTCATATGCTCCCTCCTATTCAAAATATAAGATAGCTTTTACTGAAAGAGTTTGGTTTTTTTTTTTTAAGATAACATTTATTTTTATCTAAATATTTAAAAAGTTTTTTTCAATTTTACCTCATATATTCTTCTTTTTCAAATTTATTTATTATATTTTTTACTTATTATCTTTATTAATAAAGATATATTTGAGAACAAAAACACATACTTTACGTATTTATGATTTTAAATTGATTTTAACTAATTTCTTGATAAATATAAATAAATAAAGTTTATTTCATATTTTGAACGGGAGAAGTGTCTTTTTTCTCCACCTTTTCCTTTTCATCATTTTTCCTTTATATTTTTTTGTTATTAGTAGACTCTTAGGAAGATGCCCCTCGTCTTCGTCTCTCCCTAAAATAATTCTATTCTATAGGGAGATGCCCCTCGTCTTCTTCTCTTCCTAAAATAATTCTATTCTAACCTACTATTACCTCCGATCTTTAATATAAGATCCTATTTGACTTTTATTTTGATTCTAAATATAAGATTCCTATCCACTTTGTCTCCCATATTTATATATTTTTTTTCCAAAGTAGCTCTTCTAACAATGATAGTTCTAGTCAATACACTTGATTAGCAAGGATATTTTAGGAAAGACAACACCTATTTAGGACAAATAACTAACTCAACTTACTTCCTTAATTTCATCAAATTAGTCAACTGGGTTTTATAATTAGGACTGGAGGTAGTATTTTATATTTATTTCCATCTTGTGGATCTGCTACAAGGAATGACACAATAAAGATAAAAGCAAGGGTTAGTCGACTTTTTGATCCTTCAAGCTTGATACGTATGAGATGATGGTAATCAGCATCAAGTCCCAAAGGAAGAAGTTGAGATAAATTCTAACCATCAATTATAGATTGTCTCAAACTTTATTTGTACTAGTCTCTTCATACTGCAAATACATAGTAAACAAAAATATATATATTTTCACATAGAGGGTCTTATATAAAAACTTTGTTATGTTCTAAAAATTTAATGCCTTTTATTTTATTTTATTACAATTGATGTCTTAGGGGGTGTTTGGATATAACCAAACCATGGTTTGGAGAATAGCTTCTGGAGAATAGATTCTGGGGAGAATAGATTTTTTGAAGAATAGATTTTGTGAAAAAGTGATTCTAAGAAGTGAGAGTGTTTGGATAGTTGTTATTAGAAGCACTTTTTACATGTACAAATTACTAAAAAAGGCATAAGTTAATATGATAATTACAGAAAAAATATATTTTATGATATATTTTAATTTGAAGGAATAAAATTGTTAATAATATATTTTTTATTAACATAATTAATAATACATAAGATATATAATTAATAAATAATTAATATGTATATATATTTATAAGATATAAGATTAAATATATTTATAAAAAAATATGTTTATAAAAAAAACAACAAAATACATATTCTATAGGTTCTCATACTCTCCTTTTTTTTTTTCCAAAAGCAAAAAATTTTTGCTTTTCCCAAAACCATGGTTTTGACTCAAAACCATGGTTTTAGATTTTTTAAGGGTGTTTGGGAGATTTTTTCCCAAACCATGGTTTGGGTTGGAACCCAAATACCCCCTTAACCATTGTTTCAAATAGAATTGACTCTGAAAAAATGAATATGTGTGAGCAATTTCATTCTCTCTCTCAGAATGAAAATTTTTTATCATGAAAAATAGGACAAGGAGCTCTAATGCCCCACTATCTTATGCCCCTAGAAATAAATTTCCAAGCAAAGAAATATATTGATGGACCTCATCTCAATGTTGGAGCTAGGGCTGGCCTACGGTGTATAAATCAACCAGCAAGATCTTTCTGGGCAGCATTCCAACAAAGTAACAAGGGGAATTGAGATATTCGGTGGGGCAGCAGAGGCCCTTCCATGAAAAAAAGCGCATGACTTGAACGGCATCAGAGAATAATGTGGTAGCACTATAACTAAATAATAATAATTGACTGACTTCTGGCCCAAAAAAAAAAATTTTACAATTGACTTACTTAGTGTTTCTTTTAAGTCTGGCATTTTGGGCAGCAAACAGCGTCCGTTAAATTTAGAAATTTAATTTAATTTTTTAAATAAATTTATTAATTTTATAAGAGTCCATTAAATTTAGAAATTTAATTTAATTTCTTAAAAGTAATTTAATTTTATAAAACTAATTTTTAAAGTAAATTGATCAATTTAACTACAGCTGGCTACTCTATAATGGAGAAAGAAGTAAAAATATCTCACATCCTACTTATAAAATCTGGTTTACATATTACAAAAAGATATTATAATCAGGAGAGGAGGCAGTGCACTACTGACTACACCAAACAAAAGGGGCTCACCTAGTCACCTTTCCAGCATTCACGCTGGGCTCACCCACTCACCTTTCCCGCATTCACACTCTAATGTCCGCATCATGCTTTATGGGCATGCGCAGAAAATTTGACTGACAGATCAAGGATAGTGAATAGGGTTAGAGTTAGAGATGAGGACAAAAGACGTGTTTGGACCACATTTGGAGGACATCTCTCCGTGCAAAAGCAATTTTTTTTTTTAAAAAAAAGTAGTTTTCTTTTTTGCCAACGCAAAAGTAGCTTTCTGGGTTTAATTGGTGTGACGAGAGTGTTGGGAAGTTCTTCGAGTCATGGGAAGTTTTCACATTGAGATGCTAGTACTGTATTCGGATTAATTCTTTAAAAGTAATTCACATGAAGATAACAGGAAGGGTTAGTCGATTTTTTGATCCTTGATTCTTGATATGTATGAAGTAATAGTAATCAGCGTCAAATCACAAAGGAAGAAGTTGAGATAACTTCTAACCATCAATTATAAATTATCGTAGACTTTATTTTTACTAGTCTCTTCAAACTTTAAGCTATTTGTGCAAATACCTAGTACACAAAATAATCTTAGGAGGGTTATATATGTTGGGTTTTAGTTCATTCCAAGACACCCCCCAGGGACCCCTAAAAGGTTCTCAAATAGAGAAAAGGTAACTTACCAAATTGAACTTGAAATAATTTAGATCGTTGGTGCGGCTCCTCGAATGACTACCCATAATAAGTATCCACACAAATGGAATCATGAAGACGAATTGTCTTCATGCAATTGATTGGCCTAATGCCCAATCTTCAACATTATATGTATAGATGTGAGAGTTTAGGAATTTCACTTCACAGTTTTACATAGGCTCCCGGAAATATTATCCATACATAACGTAAAGTTCAAAAGGATTATGTAAAATTTTACCTATAATTTACTATAAAACTGGAAAAATCCTATAAAAATAGTTTTAAATCACTATATCTCAAATAAAGAATTTCAATAAAATTTGTTATTATTTTGTCAAAACCAAATAAAATGTTGTTGTCAAATCTGATTACAATTTTAATAATTTTAAGTTTCTTTTTATGGGATTCTTTTTATGGAATTTGTGTTTTAGTTAGATTGATATTTACTTAAAAATATAAGAAGAGGACCAGTGAGGCATATTCTTAAAATCAAAAGTCCTTTTCGGTCGGAAAATTCAGAAGCTTCTTTCTTTATAATTTGACGCTCATTACTATTATATCATGCGCATCCAGGATCAAATTTTACCTATAGTGCTTATTTGGAATGGTAATGGGAAACTTCAAAAGTATTTTTTCAATTGCGATTTACAAAATATGAGAAGGTAAGTATGGATAGATTTCTCTCGGCTTATGTGAAAGTACTTATAAACACTTATATAAATAGGTGTAAACAAGCCGATAGTACATTTTTTTAATCAGAAGAAATTTTCCATCGTTTATACTTTGACCAAATATTAAATATTTTTATTATATATGGTCATATTTGATAAGGATAATGAAAGTATAAAAATTAATATAATGTTAGAATGTATTGTAGTTAGTAAAGATCATATTAAATATTGCTGGTAAAAGAAAAGACCATATTAAAGATTAACAGAATTTTATAAAAAATTTAACTGCTTTTGATCATACGCGTGAATTAGTGTTTTGGATAGTTGATTTGCAAAACATTGAATGTTGGGGTCTTGAAAGAGATTGATTTCATTAAGAAAAATACTCCTTCTAATTATATATACAGTACAGGTGCGCGTGACATGCTCTCACATCTATTCTGTAGCATAAGAAAAAATATTCTCATGTAAAGTTAGTCCTATATATAAATTAAACAACACTTAATAATGGTGTAAAACTTTAATGTACTTTTTTTTTCATTTTTATCCCAAATTATCTTGACTGTGTGAAGAATGAATAGCTGTGCGTACGCAATTTCATTATCTCTTATACTGAAATTTTTCGTCGCAAAAAATGCGTATGAATTAAACGGCAGGTAAGAGAATGATAGGGTAGAACTGTAACTAAATTATAGTAATTAACTGACTTCTGGCCCCAAAGAATAATAATAATAATAATTGACTGACTTGTTTATTTTAAGTCTGGCGTTTTGAATTAAATTATTATGAAGGTCGGTTGGCTTTCTCGCAGATAGCGGCTATGTTTGGATTGCAGTTGGAGAAGCCAAAAACACACGGGAAAGCGTGAAACTGAGGTTAGTGGCTTATTGCAGCTTAGAAGATTGTTTGGATGTGACTCCTTTTCTAACTGACTTATGGGAAAAAGTAACTTTTCTAACTGACTTATCCAACGTAATCTGAATCAACTTTTCTAACTGACTTACGGGAAAATTGTGCAAAGCTTACGATCTAATTAGTCATGTGATTTTGTTTACTTTAATTAGAGACCAAATAAATTTGAATTTATATTCTTGTTTATCCATTATATATATTTAATTAATTATCTACAATGTGTTTTCAAATTTTTCTCCATAACAAATATTTTTATTTTATAATCTCACAAATAAACTATTTATATTTTATCATAATAATTTTACGTATTTTTTAAACTATTATCACATTAAAAATATTAAATTTCAAACACTACTATTCAATAAAATCCATGCCCTTTTCGGTCACTTACAACTAAACTAATTTTTCTATTAATTATCTAAACAACTTTTAACTTTTTCAACTGACTTTTTATAAGCACCTATCCAAACATAAATCATATTACACTAACTGACTTTTACTCTAACTTCAGTTATAAAAGTCAGTTAGACTATAAGTCAGTTTTGTCCAACGCCAATCCAAACATACCTGTTGAAGCGATCCGTTGAAGCGTTTCATTGCTCCGCTGTCTGGTTCCGTCAAAAAGCCATGGCTGCCGCTGCTGCTTCTTCTTCTTGCAGTTCTTCCTGGACTAACCATGTGTACTTGAGTGTTAAAGGTGAAGATACTTGTGGTTTCACTTCTCATCTTTATAATGCTCTGAAACAGAGAGGAATCCATGCTTTCATGAACCATCCATGGAATGAGACGGATATCTCTGGAGCAATAATACCAACAATTGAAGAATCAAGAATTGCGTTAGTAATTCTCTCTCCAGTTTATGCTTTTTCACCATCGTGGCTGAATGAGCTGGTGAAGATAATGGAGTGTAAGAGAAGTCTAGCTCAGGTGGTTATCCCCATATTCTATAACGTAGATCCCTCTGATGTTCTTCATCTGAGAGGCCAATATGGTCAAGCAATGGAAATACAGGAGCTATCGCCGGGAAGGGGCCGTGATCAGTTGTTGCGGTGGAGGCAAGCACTTGCCGAAATATCCACAATTCCCGGCTTTACTTACTCAGCATCTCAAGACAGCAGGTTGTTGGATTAATCCCTTCCTATTTCATAAATATAGTTCTATACTTTTTGGAACAATTGGGACATGTTTGCTTGCATAAATTCTTCATTTTTGCAACTTTTAGAGACATCTTTATTTGGGTTACTGTGCTTATTGTTGTTACTTGTACTCCATCAAATTTAGATTTTTTTAGTCAATTAAATTTTCAAACAAAGGTTTTTAATCAAATTTTCTTACTTAATTCTAATATAGAATCCTGTGATTCTGTGCTAATTCTAAATATGAGCAGACGATGATCTAATTAATTAAAAATATATTAACAACAACAGCCTCCTTTTGCCCTTGGCTTTTTGAATCCTTCTCCTATTCTATTTCAGTTTTCCTTTGATAGATGTACATAATTAATTAGTAGCCTAGCTTGTTGTAGCTCATGCATGAAATGCTTTCCTAGACAATTTGATCTCGCTTATAATATTAGGCTTATTAATGCTTGCCCCTTAGTCAAAAAATAATACACTTATTTAGTACCTAAATTATTGCATCTCTTACTCTTAATGGTCTAATAAAGTTCTTCTGCTTAAAAATTAGTCCTGCTGGTTTATTTCTAATAATGATGCTAATTAATTATTGTTTCAAAGATGTTTAATTTAATGTTGACAGTTGGACTGAAAGTGAGCTGGTTGAGAAAATTGTTGAGCAAGTTTCACGAGAATTACCGTCTACTTCTAACCATCCAACGGGAATACAGTCACAAGTTCATAAACTAAAAGTTGATGAATGGTTGAATTATGACGTGTTCTTGAGTTTCAGAGGCAAAGACACTCGTCGCGGTTTCACTTCTCATCTTTATAAAGCTCTAAGGCAGTCAGGAATCCATGCTTTCATGGACGATACAAGGCTTGAAAGGGGAGAAGAGATCTCCGTCTCATTATTGCAAGCAATTGAAAGATCCCGAATTGCGCTCGTAATTCTGTCTCCAGATTATGCGTCTTCCACATGGTGTCTGGATGAACTGGTAAAAATAATGGAGTGTCGAAAAAATCTAGATCAGATAATTATCCCCATATTCTATCACGTACATCCATCTGATGTTCGCCATCAGACAGCCATATATGATGAAGCCATGCAAGTACACGAGGAAAGGTTTGGAAGAGAGTGTGATCGGGTGATGCAGTGGAGGAAGGCACTCAATTACATTTCCAAACTTGCCGGCTTTGATTTATCACAAAATTGGTAATATATTCTAAACCAGCTCTCATTAAAAAAAAACAAAGAAAGAAAGAAAAAAGTGAAAGGAAATGATGATGGGTCAAACTCTTCTGTTTAAAAATAAGTCTTGTTGGTTTTATTTCTGATAATGATGTTGTTTATGTGGCTGATTATAGTTTTTTCATTGATAATTAATATTGACAGGATTGAAAGTGATATGATTCAGACTATTATTGAGCATATTTCAGAAAGAGTAGACACTGGACAATTGGTTGTAGCTGAGCATCCAGTGGGAATAAAGCTTCGAGTTGATGAATTGACAATTGAATGGTCAGGGAAAAACAAAATCCAAAAACCTCTTATCATAGGCCTCTGGGGGATGGGAGGCGTTGGCAAAACAACTGCCGCCAAAGCCATTTACAATACAATTGGCCTTGAGTTTAGAAGAGCAAGAAGTTTTCTTGCAAATATAAGAGAAACTTCAAAGCATGTTAATGGCCAAGTCAATTTGCAAAAGCAACTCATTTTTGATATACTTCAAGTAAAAGTTTCCAAGATACCTAACATTGACAGAGGAAAAAAAATAATTCAAGAAAGATTTCCCAACATAAAATCATTTATTGTATTGGATGATGTGGACAGTGTCAATCAACTGAGCACACTTTGTGGTAGTCTTGAATGGTTTTGTCCTGGAAGTATAGTGGTCATAACAACTAGAAATAGCCATTTACTTGATGCCATTAATGCTGACCACAAATATGAAATAGAAGAAATGAATCAAATGGAGTCTCTTATGCTTTTTAGTTGGCATGCCTTTAAGCAAGCCGATCCCAAGGAAGACTTCAAAGAATTGTCTAAAATGGTAGTTGGATATTGTGATGGACTTCCACTGGCTCTTGAAATCCTTGGCTCCTATTTGCGTGGGAGAACAATTAAACAATGGGAGAATGTGTTGTCGAAATTACAAAGGATTCTTACTAAAAGTATACATGAAAAGTTAAAAATAAGCTATGATGGATTGGATGATGATACAGAGAAGGATATTTTCCTTGACATATGTTGCTTCTTTATCAATAAGGACAGGAACTATGTTACACAGATATTAGATGGTTGTGAACTTTATGCAGAAAATGGATTACAAATCCTCATAGAGCGGAGCCTGGTGAGAGTAGGTAGAAATAATAAGCTTGAAATGCATGATTTATTACAAGAAATGGGAAAAGAAATCATCCGTGGAAGCCCACCTAAAGATCTTAAGAAACATAGCAGACTATGGTCTCAAGAAGATGTGCTTGATGTGTTAACAGATCATACAGTAAGCATTTTCTCAATATACTACTTTATTTTGTAAGTTTTGATGTCAAGGAATGCATTATCTTTTTCTAAAATACAATTATCATCTTCATTTTTCATTGCTACATTATACGTGTTTCATAGCCTTTGTCGTAGCAATCTTGTACATAAGAAGCAAGATCAAGAGATATATACATGTTGGCTGTTGATTGGCTTTGTTCCAACATTTATCATATGTTTTTCCTTGCTTATAACATTTTTTTCCTCCTATGTATTTATAGGGAACCGAAGCTATTGAGGGTATATCTCTAAAGGTATCAAAAACCCATAGAGATCCCATCGATTCTAAGGCATTTAAGAAGATGAAGAGACTCAGATTGCTCCAACTAGACTATGTAAATCTTAAAGGAGATTATAAACACCTTTCCAAAAAGTTGAGGTGGGTTCGTTGGCATGGATTTTCATCAAAATACACTCCAAACAACTTTTACCAAGAAAAACTAGTTGCTATTGACTTCAAATATAGCAACCTCAAAGTAGTTTGGAAAGAGTCCAAGGTATATATGTTTGTTGTTACAATCTATGAAGATAATCAACAACACTCATATAATTCTTCTTGTCTAAAGTTTCTAATACTTCACATGCGTGTTTTGTAGAAGTTGCCAATGTTGAAGACACTCAATCTCAGCCATTCACCTTCCTTGACACAAACTCCTGATTTTACATATCTACCTAAACTTGAAAAGCTTATGATAAAAGATTGTAAGAGTTTGATGTTAATTCAAGAGAGCATTGGGGATCTAAAAACTCTCCTCCATCTTAATCTCAAAGATTGCAAGAGCCTCAAAGATCTTCCTAGAAGCATCTACAAGTTGAAATCATTAAAGACTTTCATTATTTCTGGTTGTTCATTGATTGACCATTTAGAAGATGATATTGAGCAAATGCGGTCCTTGACAATTCTTATGGCAGATAACACTTCCATAACACAACTACCCAAGTCATTACCAAGATTGGAAGGGCTTAAGCATGGATATGTCTCTTTCCCTGGTCATGAAGGAAGAGGGCAAGACATATTTCCTTCTCTCATATGGTCTTGGACGTCACCTTATGATTTTCCTCAATCCCGTATTGAAGAATCTGTGCAAGGCGTATCATCTATAGTTGCCTCCATTGGATGGAATAGTGGCTTGCGTGGTCTATGTCAATTTCTGGGCGATCTTGTGAAGCTTCCAGGTACGTGGGAGCAATGTCGATCACAGTTTCGATTTAATAAAAGAATGGCAAAACTTTTGGATGCATTGTATGAGAAAAATTTTATGGAATTTAAATCAACTCAAGATACACCCGAGATCTTAATAATGGAAGCTTCTGCATCATCTAAGGGCCATGATGACCAAGTTCACAGTGCAAGGTCAGCGGATTCCGTCAATTCTCTTTTACTTCAACTGGGAGAGTGCGACAAAGCAGAGTTGCTAAAAGAGAAAATTTCACAGGTTTGTCTCTTTTTCTTTTTCTTTTGTTTTTTTTTTTAAGCTATACTTAGCGCGTGTGTCTGTTTTCTGTGTTGATATAAGGATGAAAAGGCTTCACTTTCGTTTACGGACAATAATAAACAGAAACGTGAACAATTACTTCCCTCATGCTCTAATAAAGATTTATGCTCCTTTCTTTTCGTTTTTGGGCACATTATTATGTAGTTACTGTGTTGATGCAATACAGGGATGGAAGTATGGTGGGTGGGATGATTCTCACCTACCTGGTGATCAGGATTCTGATTGGTTCATCTTCAAGGGTGAAGGATGCTCCGTAATTTTGAAGGTGCCACAAGTCACAGGTTGTCAGTTGAAAGCGGTGCTTTTCAATGTTGGGTATTCTGCTTGTGTGGATGACACAAGGCCTCAATTTCTCATAAATGTTCTAATCATTAACCACACAAAGGATACGATTAAATTACTAAAAGGGGACCCAGCAACTTTCCCTGAAGATGCAGAATGGCAGAGTATCATTTCAAGTTTTCAACCTGGTGACATCGTGCAGCTTATTATAAGTATTGGGCCTCAATTTCATGTGAAGAAGATTGCAGCATACCTGGTTTATGACGGTTCTAAGCGTCGCAGGTTATTGAAATAATTGTTGCACAAATTGATCCCGGTTTGTAATATATCCTCGGTACTTCTGCTGTAGGCTGTAATTTTTAGAAAGGGAAAATAACGACTACGGGATTTTTAAGCAAGATAATGACAATTGAGGAGCCCAAAATTTCAAACTGCCAATTGCTACAGATTTCAGCCAAGATTTTTACTAGTCAGCTAGAGCATTTTGATTCTTAGAATTTTCCTAATTAGGAAATGACCTTGATCTTCAATTGGCATTTTCAAGTTTCAGGGTCATTAACCGTCATTATCCTGCTAAAGCTGATCCTACCTGCCATTTTCCCTTTCAAAATCTGTCGTGATATGTTCGACAATGTAGTGTGTTTGACTGCTTGTGTGTGAAGACTCAGATGGGTGAATTGGACTTTGAAAAGATTATTGTTGTTTTTAAGTTATCTATTGACTGATAGAAGCTTTCCATTCCAACATCGCGATTTGAAGATCATCTCTCTTAATACAATATGAATGTTGGAAGCTCAGATTTTTAAATTTTCAGAGTAACCAATTTGAAGTCTACCAAAAACATGGAATATAAAATCAGAGATCAATCCATAAATTTCAAGAAACATATTTCTGAACAGCATTTGTCATCCTTTAAACAGTTTTTTTCAAGAAAAGCACAGTAGAATCGGAAACCTTGACCTTGCACCACAAATTTCAAGTACGTTGCAGTTTAAATGCAGATGTAATGAGGTGGCCTCACATGTTGGGGGCCTGTCAAGAAGATAAAAGAATAATGCAGGCGTTTTTATTTTGTTATAACAGGGGAACCTCAATTTATATTTGAATATCATAATCAAACAATAAGTAAAATTCCATTTTGGTCCTTCGAGGTAACTCCTGTATCAAATAACTTCATCAATGACTTCTTGTTTCACTTTACTACTCTGACAGGTTGACTTTATTTCAATCTTTGTTCTGCAAAAATTTACACAGGATACTGAAAGGGTAATGTTAAAACAAATATTACACCTAGGAATGGCCAATGTATAAAAGGATCACAAAGATAGATAGATATGCATAGAGTTTGCTCTGTTTTAATTAGTTTTCTGATGGATCACAAGGGCAGCCATAGGCATAATAAAAGTACTGCTGTGCTATTTGTTTAAATATAGGCGTCGTCAGAGTCCCTTGCAAATTAGCAAGCTACATAAAGAATACCAATATACTAACGCGGCAAAGTCAAATGGTTCTTTATTCTCCAACATTAATTTCTTATTCCCATATCAGACTTTCCTGCATCCTATTTTTCACAAGTCAACAAGTAAACTATATTAATTAAATTTGTTTTGCATATATATGTCTCTAAGATTTAACTGGATGAGATTTTTCACTTGGATGTCTTCGAGCTTTATTAATATGGATTATTATCCTCTGAAATTAAAGATTTGCACCTTTCAATAGCTGGAAAGAAAAGACTTTCCCCCAAGAGCTGCAAGCACGATTTCAACAAGATATTGGTCTGCTAGCTTTCTTTCACTACCAGCATAGTCACTTATAAATATTTTGCTACTTGATGTTCTCATTTGTATTCTAATGCTGTACTTTTTACATTGTAAGCCTTTTTTTATTATTAATGTGATATTTTTTTTAATTTGCAAGATATGATTTATTATTGTAAATATACTAAAATTTAGAAATTTAATTTAATTTTTTAAATAAATTTACTAATTTTACTTCAGCTGGCTGCTCTATGATGGAGAAGGGAGTACGACTCATTTATAAGAGTCCAAATGGGCAAATCTACCTATATACTACAAACAGTAAAAAAAAAAAAAACTACCCAAGTCTTATAAAGTAAAAATTATTCACTCAAATACTATACTTAAAATCATCTAACATGCTGTTCTAATTATGTTGCAGTATTATGATGGTGCACATTGCGCAGAGTACAACAAGTCAACAACAACCAAATAAATGAAGTAATTGAAGAATGGTGTATTTATACGTTTCAACGATATAACGATTAGTTCATTGAATCTTTTGCTTTATTGTTTTGCATAACTTTCTTCTTTATTTAATTATGCTAATTAAACAAGTTGGCAACATATTTTTTATCATCTTAAACACAAGATTATATATATAGTTTGAGTCAATAGTTATAAATGTAATCACATTGGATAGTTGTTATTTCTTGTGATGTAGTTAAGTTAATTATGCTGGTATTTGGTTGTCGTTATTAATCTTCTATGAACAATTTTGTGTTTTGGTGGTAATTAACGTAAATTAGTAAAATATTAATAAAAAACTTCAGGTGGCACTTATATGGCAAATTGAAGAGTCTACTAGATTTCTTTCACTACCAGCATAGTCACTTAAAAATATTTTGCTACTTGAAGACAATCGGTCATCACACAAGTCTTTTTAACTCAATATTGCCTAGTCCTAACCCGTCCCAGTTGCAGGTTACCTCGTATTATCGAGTGAATGAGGAAACACTAAAGATATGATAAGGTGAAGCGATGGAACGACACCAGCAGAGGTTGGGAGGGGGCAGTGATCGCAGGGTGTTGCGGTGGAGGCAGGCACCCACGGAAATCAGCAACCTTTCCGGCTTTGATTCCGCATCATATCGGTAATGTATTCCAAACCAGCTCTCATTGGAAGGGGAGGGGGGTGAGTCAAATGACGATGGGTCACACTCAGAATGCCTTCATAATTTTATTTTTAAAATTAAAATGGAATTCAATAAAAAAATTATATAATTTAGTGAAAATTTGAAATCTTTTATAATTTTTTATATATGTTAAACGCAGGCTATATATGTCTAGAAAATAAAAGTAAAATTTATGCATTTAAAAAAAATCAAATGCAGTTTGTATAATTTATTTTTATTTTTATAATAAATTTATCTGAGTTTTGAAAGTTACCGCTATAAATTCATTGTGCACTTGAAAATGTTGGAGTAATTATTATAATTGTGTTGCCTGTTTTGCTGTTGCAGCCACGGACAAATACTTAATTCTAATATTTTGGACAAATAACTTTTTTTCATATGGTGGAAACAATTTTTGGACAAATAACTAATTGTAATGTAATTCTGTAATTCTGTGCTAAATATGAGTAGACAATTAAAAATATATGTAGAGCTAAAAACTGAGTGTCAACAGAGCCCCAATAGTGCTGTTGTGCCATTGGCCTTCTTTTGAAGCCTTCTCCTTTCCTGTTCCAGCAGTTAATGCCCACTCATTTATCCAACACTCGAAAGTTTTCCTACGATGCTTATACATATTTAATAGCTAAATTGGTCCATCTCTTATTCTTCATGGCGCACTAAAATTCTTCTGTTTGAAAGTAAGTCTTGTTGGTTTTATTTCTGATAATGGTGCTATTTATGTGGCTGATTATATTGTTTCACGGACATTTATTATTGACATGTCTGAAGGTAAGCTGATTGATACCAGTGTGAAGGATGTTTTAGAGAAAGTAGATATTGGACAATTGTTTGTTGCTGAGCATCCAGTGGGAATAGAGCCTCGAGTTTAGAAAGTGGCAAGTAAATCATCCAAAAAGAGATTTCAAAAAGCTCTTATCATCAACCTTTGGGGGATGAGAGGCGTTGGCAAAATTACAGTTGCCAAAGCCTTTTACAAATACAATTGGTTATAAGTTTAGAAGAGCAAGAAGCTTTCTTGTAAGTATAAGAGAAAATTCAAAGCATTTTAATAACCTAATTAATTTGCAAAAGCAACTCATTTCTGATATCATTAAAACAGAAGTTTTCAAGAGACCTAACATTGACAGAGAGAAAAGAATAATTCAAGAAAGATTTCCCAACATAAAAGCACTTGTTGTATTGCATGATGTGGATAGCGTCAATCAGTTGAATGCATTATGTGGAAGTCCTAAATGGTTTAGTCATAACAACCAAAGATCTGCATCTACTTAGTGTCATTAGAGTTGAACACAAGTATAGAATGAGAACAATGAATGAAATTGAGTCTCTCAAGCTTTTCAGTTGGCATGCCTTTAAGTGAGAAGCTCCCCTTGAAAGCTTCACAGAACTTTCTAAAAATGTAGTTGCTTACTATAGTGGACTTCCTCTGGCTCTCGAAGTGCTTGGTTCTTATTTGTTTGACAGAAAAATTGAAGCATGGGAGGATGTGTTGTCTAAACTATGAAGGATTCCGAATGATGAGATACAAGCAAAGTTAAAAATAAGTTTTGATGGTTTAAAGGATGATATGGAGAAGAATATATTTCTTGACATATGTTGCTTTTTGATTAACACGGATAGAAACTATGCGGCACATATATTAAATGGATGTGGATTTAATGCAGAAATTAGAATAACAACTCTCATTGAGCTAGCCTAATAAATGTTAATAGGAACAATAACAAGCTTGAAATGCATGACTTATTACGTAATATGGGAAGAGAAATCATTTGGAAAAGCCCACGAAAGGATCCTCAAGATCGGAGTAGATTGTGGTTTCAGGAGGATGTAACTAAAGTGTTAATACAAAATAAGGTAAGAATATCTTTCATGTCCTATTTTCTTTTGCAGGCTTTGATGTCAGGAAATATGCATTGGTTTTTATGCCAAAAAACAAAAGTTATGTACTTTGTTCCTTTTTGTTGCTCCAATTTACGAGTTCCATATACCCTTTGTCATAAACATCATATATAATTTATGTATTGTCGTTCTCTTAGTAAATAGGGAATGCCTCTTCTTTTCATAAAGTTTTTATCATATGTTTTAATAGGAAACAAAAGTTATTGAGGGCATATCCCTAAAGAAGCCCCATGAAGTGTGTGAGATTGATTCTGAGGCATTCAAGACAATAAGAAAACTTAGATTGCTCCAATTAGAGTATGTAAATCTTAAAGGAGATTATAGGCGTATCTTTCCAATAAGCTAAGGCGGCTTTATCGGTATGGATTTCCTTTAAAATCCATACTTGACTGTTTGTACTAGAAAAACTTAGTTGCTATTGACTTCAAATACATCAACCTCAGGGTAGTTTGGAAGAAACCCTAAGTATGAATTTGTCTTTCCTGCCTTTTCAAATGTTTTAAGCCGTCAATATTATAGTTTGGGTTAATTTTTCACATTGAACTTCATTTTTTGTAGTTGTTGCAGTGTTTGACAATCCTCATTCTTAGTCATTCACCTTACTTGAGACAAACTCCTGATTTTATAAGCATACCAAACCTTGAAAAGCTAGTGCTTAAAGATTGTCTGAGCTTGAAGATAGTTCACCAGAGCATTAGAGATCTAAAAAAAATTATTTTGGTAAATCTAGAATACTGCAAATTCCTGAGCGTTCTTCCTAGAAGCATCTACAAATTGAAATCATTAAAAACTCTCATTCTTTTTTGTTGTTTATTGACTGACCTTTCAGAAGAAGATATTAAGCAGATGGAATCCATGGCAGTACTAAAGGCAGATAATACTGCCATAACAGTAGAACCTAAGTCATTAGCAAGATTGGAAGCGCTTAAGCACGGATATGTATCTTCCCCAGGCCTGGCAGGAAGAGCACAAGATGTATTTTTCCTTCTCTCATATGGTCTTGGATGTCACCCACTGATATTCCCCAGTCCGGTAGTGAAGCATTTTTGCTAAGCATATCTTCTCTAGTTTTATCTTTTGTACAGAATGGCAGCTTTCATGGCCTCTCTCCATTTCTGGGCGATCTTGCCAAGCTTTGAGGGATGTGGGAGGAATGCCGATCACAGTCTTAATTCAATGGAGAAATGGAAGGACTTTTGGATGCCTTGTATGGGACAAATTTCATGGAATTGGAATCCACGCCAAGCACATCACAATTCTCATATGTGGAAGCTTCTGCATCATCTGTCGATCATGATCAAGTTAACAATGCAAGACCAGCAGATTCCTTCAATTCTCTTTTAATTCAGATGGGAGAGAGCGGCAAAGTAGACATTGAAAGACAAAATACTACTGGTTTGTCTCTGTTCTCTTTTCTATCCCCATCATGTTTGGAAATGAGTTATCTGAAGAACCTGACTCACATCAATGTTTCTTACATGCATGAAAAATCTGTGGTTTCATTAACAAACGGTATTACCTGACAGATGCAGTATTACTTCCCACAAGTCTAATGAGTATGTGAAAATGAAGGGAGTCGATATTTTATTTTCCCTTTTTTGGGCCAGATCGTTGTATAAGTACCTAAATACAAGCTTTTGATTCCTGTGTTGATGCAATATATAGGGATGGAATAATGGTGGGTGGGATGATTCTCACCTAGCTAGTGATCAGTATCCCGATTGGTTCATCTACAAGGGTGAAGGACGCTCGGTAATCTTTAAGGTGCCTGTAGTCATAGGTTTTCACTGGAAGGCGATGCTTCTTAATGTTGTGTATTCTCCTTCCATGGATAGCATAATGCATTTCTCATAAATGTTCTGATCATTAACCACAAGAAGGCTACTATTAAATAGCTTACGGGAGGCTCGGCAACTTTCCATGAAGATGAAGAATGGCGGAGCATCATTTCAAGTGTCCAACCTGGTGATCTGGTGGAGCTTGTTTTAAGTACTGGGCCTCAATTACCTGTGACGAAGGATTGCGGCATACTTGATTTATGACGGTTCTAACTATCTCACGTTATTGAAATCATTGTCGAAAAAACTGACTGTCACCTTTAGAAAGGCAAAAGAACAATCATGGAACTTTTCATTAAAGATAATGAATACTTAAAGACCGGAAACTTTAAAACTGCCGATTGGCGCAGATTCCAACCAAGAATTTTGCTAGCCAGCTAGAGCATTTTGATTCATAAAATTTTCCTAATCTGTACATGACCTTGGTGTTTCATTGGCATTTTCAAATTTTAGGGTCATTAACTGTCATTGTCTTGCTAAAATTGGTCTCGTCATTTTCCGTTTTAAAATTTGTCGCATATGTTGGATGCATGGGTGCTTGTCTCTGAGTAGTCTTGGATGCATGGGTGAAATGGACATTCAAAAGTTTATTGTTGTTTCTAAGATATGTTTTGATTGACTGATATAAGCTTTCCATTCCAACAATGATATCTGGAGATCAACTCTCTTAATACAATGTGGATGTTGGAAGTCCAGATTTTTCAATCTTCAGAGAAACCAATTTGAAGTCTCTTTTCACCAAAAGCAAGAACAATAAAAACAGAGATTAAGAATTTTGACCCCAGGAAAAAACAGAGATTAAAAGAAAAAAGTAATTCTTTAAGAAAGGTCAGCTTCCCAAATCTGCATGTGACAAGACATACCATCTTCAAATTCACAAAACAGAGTAGAATAAGAAACCTTGACTTGCACCACAAGACACAAATTCCAAATAAGTTTCAATTTAAATGCAATTGTAATTTTTTATAATACTCTGTGAAACAACTTCCTTGAATAACAATCACAAATGACAATCAGATTGGTTCAGTAATCTGTGCGTACTGTATTAGGACGCAGAATCTCACGCACTCCATCCATTAAGATCCAAAGAATAATTTTGATTGCTGTGAAAAAAAAAAGGACAAATAATTACCTAGCTGAATCATAAATGAGAACTTGGCTTTCACTATCTTTGAAATTCAACAAGCATATAACGAAAATAAAATTGAGGTGATAATAAATTCAACTACTGAATCATTTCTGCTTACAAAAAAACATTTCTGCCTAAAAGATGCCATTTGAGGTGGCTTCATATCTTGTGGGCCCTGTCAAGAAGACAAAAGAATAATGCAGGCTTCATTATTTAGTTATAAAAGAATTTACATTTAAAGTTTATAGTCAAACAATAACTCAAATTCCATTAGGTTCTTCAAGATACTCCTGTATCAAATAACTTCTTGAACGACTTCTTGGTTCACTTTACTAATCCGATAGGTTGGCTTTATTTCAATATTCGTTTTGCAAAAATTATCCAGAACATTGAAAGGATAATGTTAAAACAAATATTACACTCAGGAATGGCCCATGCATTCAAGGATCACAAAGATGGATAGATATGTATAGGGTTTGCTCTGTTTTAGTTTCTGATGGATCATAAAGGCAGCCATAGCCCTAAGCTACATAAAGAATGCCAATTAGGCCAAGCATGCTAATGCGGCACAGTCGAGTGCTTCTTTATTCCCGAAAATATTGCTTTCTTCTTGCCATATTAGACTTCCTGCATCCTAATTTTCCCGCACATGACACTTACAATCCGATGACTAACATCAACTCTCCTTTTTAAGGGAAATGTAAAATAAAACTCTATCAGACAATCCGATGACTAACATCAACTCTCCTTTTTAAGGGAAATGTAAAATAAAACTCTATCAGACCGTTCGGCAAAAAGTTTTTATTAGAGGAGTATCCCTTATGGATTTATGAAGAATTGAAAAGCTCTTTCAAGCTAATAGTATTTGTTTATTGGTTTTATTATTTTTATTAATGCATTATGAGGATTAGCCTGTGAAATAAAGCACATGCTCCATATAGTTACTTGTATGCAGGGTCTTATATTACTTACATTCCCTTCACTTCTGGACAAAGAAGATAGTGTCAATCAACTAAGAAAGTATAAAAAAGGAGGATAAAACGTACTGCTACAAAATCTAAAACTGACTTTTCTTATCAGTTGCCTGTATGATCGGTAAAACTAGTACTCCTTACTATTCTTATTATAAACTTCAAATAACTAAAATTTTCTATAAAAAACAAACACTTTGGGTCATTAAATTTACCAAATTTCTAATGAAGTCACATAATTCAAAGAGGGATTTTAAAATTTTAGGAAATAATAATTATGCCTTTTTTTTATTAGAAATCAAAAGAGAATTCTCAATTAACATATTCCATTTTATAGTTCACACGTTTTAATTCCAGGATTAAGGTAAGTTTAGCACCCTAAAGTATTTTGTCAGGTGTGCCCAATATCCTAAAGTATTTTCTAGTGCGCTTAGCACTTTGAAGTATTTTTTTTCAGGTACATCTAATATCCGAAAATATTTTGTGGTATAATTTTATTCTTAAAGTATTAATTTTTTTCAGAAATGAAGTTGTGTTGTTAAAGTATTGTTTCATGAAGAGTTTTAATTTCATCATTAACTCCTCAGAAGGTCCGTTAAATAAATATATATCAAGCACTATAAAGTATAAAGTATTTTTTAAAATATTTTTAGAGTGTTGGACGCGTCTAAAAAAATATTTCAGGATGTTAAGTACGTTACAAAATACTTCAAGATACTGCACACACCTAACAAAATATTTTAGGGTGCTGGACACAGCTGAACCTTTAATTATAACTTAACAACGTTATGTCTCCATATAATACACTTGTAATAAGCCTTTGAATAAAATTTGATCACAATATAACTTTTAAAATTAAGATGTTCCATTTTGTAGTTAACACATATCAATTTTAAATTAACAACTTTCTGTCTCCAACACTTACAATAAGTCTTTGAATAAAACTTGATCACAACATAGCCTTGACAATTAACATGTTCTATTTCACAATTAAAATGTTTCAATTTTAAATTAACAATTTTATGCCTCTATAACACACTTACATTAAGTCTTTGAATAAAATTTTATCATAAACCTTCAAAATTAGATTATTTTATTTCATAGTGAACACATCTCAATTTTAAATTAATAATTTTCTGTTTCTATAACACATTTACAAGATTAAGGTAGATATATTAAATATAAAAACTAACCCACCGTTGCCTCCTTGATTGATTTTCCGACTTTGCAATATGGATGCCAAGTTTTACTCAATAAGAGCACTTCGCAATATGAAAATGATAAAAAATTCTGATCTCTCTAAGCTTCTAATAAAGAGATATTAGAGTCGTTTTATAAAATTTTAAAATATCTTTTTAAGTTGTGTGACTTCATTAAGGCTTTAACAAATGCAACAACCCAAAGAATTTGGGTTATTTAAATATCTTTTTAAGATATTTTTCCGAGTTAAAAATAGTTATAAGCAATAAATGAGAAAAATAATGAAAGAGAATATATGTTGGTTGAGAAAATGTAATAAGAGAATGTGACCAAAAAGAGAAAACAATAATTAAGGATGAAAATAGAAAACATATATTAAATATTGGGACAAATCTAAACTAAAGCTTATAACACTACTTCCTAAATTTAAAGCTCATAGATAGAGATGGAGGGAGTGTTTATTACAATAATCCTGCACCAGAAATTGTTCCATGCATGAATGATTTGCCTTTCATGTGAACATTTATTTTTTCTATAGTGGAATGATTAGCGGAACGAACGCCTGTATTTTAGCAATACAGATCTAATACTTAACACTGGCTGGCCCAGGCACTCTAATTCCCCAGATTTTTTATGCCTCCACACCTCTCATCATCTTTTTCTCCCTTTTTCCTTTTATTATTTTTCCTTTCTATTTTTTTTTTGGTTATTAATTGATTCTTACTAAAATGTCCCTAGATCGTAGTCCTCTTCTCCCTAAAATTATTCTAATTTGTTGAACTATTTTATATTTATTTCCATCCTGCCTGAGACAAGGAATGATATATAATTAAGATAAAAGGAAGGGTTAATCAGCTTTTTAATCCTTGATATGAATGATATAATATAAACAGTGTCAAATTATAAAGGAAGAAGTTGAGATAACTTGTAGCCAAAAAAAGAAAAAAGAAAAAAACTGGACTGAGAACTAAACTGATTGAGGTAATAATTCAAAGATTAGTTGGTCAAATTAGGATGAACTAGAGATCAAACAAGTCATATTAAAATAATATAATTTAATTAAAAATAACAAAATATAACAACATTAATAATTACTAATAACAAAATACAAGAAAATATAATAATTGTTTGATTGTAACAATAACAAAGTCAACAACATTGATAATTTTGATCTTTATTATTCATTTATAACTAAAATTAATAATCATTAATAGGAAAATCATCACTAAAATTTATTCAAATTAATAGTGACTGAGATATTAGGAGCTAAATGAGATAAAAAAAAAAAAAGAATCAATAGTAACATAATCATCCAAATCGGTTCATCATCGATTCATACCAGTTTTCAACGGTGCACCTTAGTTTAACTGGTTTGATACCGATTCAATTCTTGCCCAATTCAACAACCAAACCAAATTAAACTAGATTAAACTGATTCACCGGTTTATTTTTGTCCTAAACATAAAATCTTAATTACTTTGCTTTGTAAATTTATACATATTTTTTTTAGCTAGAGTATTTTTGTTAAGAGTCAGTATAATCTTTGATCCTTAAGTTGATCCTTATTTTAATTTTGGTCTCTCAAGTTTCAAATCATAGGTTTTAATCCCTCAAAAAGCAAAATGATTCAAGTTTTTATTGGATTATAGAAACCGATATTTTAAATAAAAAACGCTTGAACACCAAAACCTATGATTTGAAACTTAAGAGATCAAAACCAAAATAAGGATGTGAACCAAAAATTGTATTAACCTGTCTGTGAACTACATTTGTTTTAGCCAAGCCTATTAGTTATATATACCAATGGGTTCTTAATCAAAGAATAGTTCTAATACATATGATTATAAAAGTAGTTTAGAAAAATAAAAATACATTTATTACTTATTTTAATTGTTATATTAAAAATAGGGGATATTGCTCTTTATGGCATTAGCAAGGAAGATGGGAAGTGGCTCGATGGTCAATAAAAAAGGCAAAGAAGTGTACGAACACCCAAATAAAGAAGAGTCCTGCAACTCCCTTCTGGATTACCATGATAGTGGTAGGGGTGTTCAAGGCCAGTCCGTTCTGGTCCAAACTTTATTGGGACGGGACGGGACATGAGATGAGTTGTCTTGTCTTGGTCCTTTTATTTTTTTTCATTTTTTAATCATATTTATATAATACATATTATCATTTTTTAAATATTTTTTAAAGATTCGAGACTACTGTATGGAACTATAGATCCATTTATTTAGAACTTTTATATTTGCTGATAATTTGAAACTATTGATGATTAGAATTTTCAGCAAGTTTTTATAGTGTTAAAAGTTTTTAGGATCAAGATACAAAAATACCTATAACCTTATACCAAAAGTGCACCACCCACCATGACTTGTTTTAATTTGTAAAAGTACTTATAAACTTGTGAAATCAAAGCAAAAATGGCACTAGGGTTAAATTTGACAAACGACCATTACCTTTTGTAGTGGGGCCATGCTAATGTTATGAAAGTACCAAAATACCGTTGCCGCAGGAAAACAAAAAAGGACGAAGGTGCATAAGTACTTGTACACTTTTAGTAAAAAAGCGCCAAATACCATATATTTTTTCACAGGTATAAAAGTACTAATGACCATGCAAATAAATTAATTCTTTTAGTTTTAGCCAAAAAAATCTACTAAATTTTATTATATTAATGTAATACTAATAATTTTATGGTTAATATACATCTTTGGTCTTTTCAATTCACATCAAGTTTTAATTTAGCTCCTTAAATTTATAAAGTGTATTTTTAATTCCTTTGGTGTTAACACCGTCGGTTTCATTAACAGTCAAGGTTGATCTAGCAAATTTAAATGGTAACTTTGTAATTAAATATTGAAATATTAATCTTTAGTTTAAAATTTGTAAGTTGAAAAATATTTAAAATAAAATCTAATAAAGATGTAGTCTGATTTTTAACATCAACAACCATCTTTCAATATATAAAAATATTAATGGACTAAAAATAAACTTTATAATTTTAAGAGGTTAAAATAAAACTTGATGCAAATTTGGGGGTTCAAAAGTATAATAGTATAATACTTTTTTCAAAAAATGAAATAATCAATTTTTACACGTTCATGGGTACTTCAGCAAAGTTACCATTTAAATTCATTGAGTTAGTATTTTCTATTAATGACAGTAATGGTGTTAACATTTAGTAACTCAAAATATACTTTATATATTTAAGAAACTAAGTTAAAACTTGATAAACTTAGAGAACTAAACTTATAAGTTAACAATAAAATTATTAGTATTATAATAGTATGATAAAATTTAATAGAGTTTTTTTTTTTTGCTAAAACTGAAAGAATTAATTTATTTTCACTATCATTGGTACTTTTACATTTGTGAAAAAGCATATGGTATTTAGTGTACTTTGACTAAAAGTTTATAGATATTTTTGCACCTCGTCTTTTTTTTCTCCTTTTATCTAGGGGGATTTTGGTACTTTGATAATATTAGTCAAATTTAACAGTGATGTCATTTTTGCTCTAATTTTATAAGTTTATGGGTATTTTTGCACTTTAAAAAAAGTTATGGTGATGGTTGCACTTTTGGTATAAATTTATGGGTATTTTTCACCTTGACCCAAGCTTTTATTTAGAGTTTTTAATGACTATTATATGCAATATTTTGAGCTTTTGTGCAAGGGTGCCCAAAGAAAATTAAGAAAAAAAAAGATATTTTTACAAGGGCTAAGCCCAAAAAACTACGATAAAAAAAATCAGATTTTATTGCAATAGGTCTAACAACTCAAAAAACATTAAAACAAAATCATATCGGATGTCTTAGTCCAGTCCCGTCCAGAATCGGTATAACACCGGGACGGGATGAGACACAGGACAATTTTTCTATTCTGTCACTGTTCATCAAGAAAAAAATCGGGATGAACCTGTCCCAGTCCCAATCTATCTCATAAGCAGCCCTAGACAGAGGATAAGACTAGGGCAAAGGAGAATTTATGGAGGAGAAAAAAAACGTGAGAATGTGGAAATTTGAGCATCATAAAAAGTTTTCCACTCACGTCTTCCATTTCAAAAGTTCAAACGCCGTCCCCACCAGTATTGAATTTTCATTGCAGGTGGGTGGATTTCTTCATATTCCATTTTATTTTCTACTTCATTGATTTTCAATCAATGTTGGCAACGCCGACCATTTTGTCCCAATCAGAACAATGAGGACCATATTCCAGCCATGATGAGCTTACTTGGAAGCGACGTGAGTATATTTTTCATAATGTCAGCAACACCCCCTTTTGCCATGTAGGATGAGTCATGTGTAAGAACGAGTGCTTTATTAAGCAAGATAGAAATTAAAGAGTGAGTTTTAACCCAGTTAAAAATTTAGAGAACAAGTTATATCGAGTCGTAACTAAAAGATTGAGCCACCAAGTTAAAAGTTGAATGACTAAAAGATTAATTTTTTCAAAATTTTTTAACTTTTAAAGTGACTTTTGACCAAAAAAATCAGCAGCCTTCAATTCCATATCAAACAGTATTTTTTGATTCGACTACCTTTTTGATTTTTTATTCCCAAGTGGTTTTTGAGGCTGTCCGGAACTATCCCAATAATTCCCAAACAAGCTCTTAGATTAACTTAAAATACATGTTTTTTAACATTAGTTTTTTCAGTACAAACTGCTCTGATCCGCTCAGAGAGGGTGAGAATTACGATTAAATTAAGATGAATTGGTGATAATATAACTAAGAATTTCTCAACTTTCACGGCGGCCAAAAATAAAATATCGAACAGGGCTACTGAGTGATTGACTAATGATTATGATAAGCAACAGACTAGCTACGTACAGTCATAGACAGGCGAATTCTGAGCCTTTGTGGTTTAGATACCTCGACCAAGCATAAAATTATAGATGATTACACTACTGTTTAATTTTGGGTCGTTGATTTGCAAAGAAAGGTTAAACAAAGACTGACTTACACTTCCTTTTTTTTAATAAGATACAAATAATTAAATTATGTAACTTAAAAGGCTAGTTAAAAATGATTAAATGTAATACTACCTCCGGTCCTTAATATAAAACCCCGTTTGACTTTTTGTTTGGTCCTAATTATAAGACCCCAATCCATTTTGTCTCTTATATTTATGCATTTTTTTCCAAGATAATCCTTCTAATAATGATAGTTCTAGCCAATACACTTAATTAGCAAGGATATTTTAGGAATGACAACACTTATTTATTACAAATAACTAACTTAACTTACTTCCTTAATCTCCTCAAATAAGTCAACTGGGTCTTATAATTAGGACCGGAGGTAGTAATATGTAAGAAAAAAATGTAACTTATTTTTCAAAGGCCCACTTATCTATGAAAAAGGTAGATGTGATAATACAGGTTGAAACCCATGCAATGTCAAAATCAATTATTATTTTTCATATTACTATATTTTATATCCTATATAAAATTTTTAAAAAAACTTATATCATGTTTTCAATCACTATGATAATTCACCTGAACTGTCAAACTCATTATTATCACAGCTTTTTTTTTAAAAAAAAAAAAACCAGTACTGCCTAATCTTAAGCCCCCATCATTGTCAATGGTCCCGTATTCCCTGCCCTTTAAAAATATCAATGGGAGAGAATAAGCCCAAAAGCGAAGTAGGAAAGATACGATGCGGTAAACCTGGCTTCTGGGGACCAAATACAGTTGTGGTTGACTGACTTGTTTGCACGAAAAGTATTCAGACGTGGGTGACTAATAAAGCAATCAATTATGAAGTCACGCTCCTGTGATGAATTGTGATCGATCCGTTGAAGCGTTTTATTGATTGGCCTCCTGCCTGATTCCCTCAATAAGCCATGGCTTCTTCTTCTTCTAGTTCTTCCTGGACTTACGACTTGTTCTTGAGTTTTAGAGGCGAAGACACTCGTGACGGTTTTACTTCTGAGCTTTATAGCGCTCTAGGGCGGTCAGGGATCCATGCTTTCATGGACGATGAAGGAGTTGAGAGGGGAGAAGAGATCTCTGCCTCACTATTGCAAGCAATTGAACGATCACGAATTGCGTTGGTAATTTTGTCTCCAGATTATGCATCTTCCAGATGGTGTCTGGATGAACTGGTGAACATAATAGAGTGTCGAAGATCTGCAGCTCAGGTGGTTATTCCCATATTCTATAACACAGATCCGTCTCATGTTCGTAAACAGACAGGTACATATGGTGAAGCGATGAAACGACACGAGCAAAGGTTGGGAGGGGGCGGTGATCACCGGGTGCTGCGGTGGAGGCTGGCACTCACGGAAATCAGCAACCTTTCTGGGTTTGATTCCGGAACATTTCGGTAACGAATTCCAAACCAGCTCTCATTAAAAAAAAAAAAAAAAGAAGGAAAAGGAAATTACGATGTGTCAAACTCAGAATGCTTTCATAATGTTATTTTAAGGTTAATATAATTTTTTTTTCTTTCTAGTTTTTCAAATTTCAAATCATAGGTTTTGGTTTCTCAAAAATAAAAAAATCTAAATTTTTATTAAATTATAAATACCAATACTTTAAATGAAAAGAAACCATATAGGTAGACTTGAAGGGCAAAGTTTGTATTAACCATTTTATTTTTTAAAACGAAACAGAATTCAATAGAAAAAAAATTATATAATTTAGTAAAATTAGAAGTCTTTTATATTTTTCTTATATAGGTTAAACAAAGGCTATATATGTCTAGAAAATAAGAGTAAAATTTATGCATTTAAAAAAATCAAACGCAGTTTATATAATTTATTTTTATTTTACAATAAATTTATGTGAGTTTTAAAAGTTATCGCTATAAATTCATCGTGCACTTGAAAATGTTGGAGTAATTATTATAATTGCGTTGCCTGTTTTGCTCTTGCAGCCACGGACAAATATTTAATTCTAATATTTTGGACAAATAACTAATTCTAATATAATACTGTAATTCTGTGCTAAATATGAGCAGATGAGGGTCCAATTAAAAATATATGAAGAGTTAAAAACTGAGTGATAACAAAGCCCCAATAGCCTCCTTGTGCCATTGGCCTCCTTTTGAAGTCTTCTGTTCGGTTCCAGAAATTAATGCCCCGCGATTTATCCAACGCTTGAAAGTTTTTCCTATGATGCATATACATATTTAATAGCTAAATTGGTCCTCTTTGTTCTTAATGGTCCACTAAAATTCTTCTGTTTAAAAGTAAGTCTTGTCGGTTTATTTCTGATAATGATGCTATTTATGTGTCTGATCATATTGTTTCACGGACATTTATTATTGACAGGTCCGAAGTTGAGCTGCTTGATACCATTGTGAAGGATGTTTTAGAGAAAGTAGATGCTGGACAATTGTTTGTTGCTGAGCGTCCAGTAGGAATAGAGTCTCAAGTTCGGAAACTGACAAGTAAATTGTCAAAAAAGACATTAACAAAGGCTCTTATCATTGGCCTCTGGGGGATGGGAGGCGTTGGCAAAACTACTGTTGCCAAAGCCTTTTACAATACAATTGGTCGTACATTTAGAAGAGCAAGAAGTTTTCTTGCTCAGATAAGAGAAAATTCAAAGCATTCTAATGACCTAGTTAATTTGCAAGAGCAACTCATTTCTGATATCATTAATACAGAAGTTTTCAAGATACCTAACGTTGATAGAGGGATAAAGATACTTCAGGAAAGACTTCCCCACATAAAAGCATTTATTGTATTGGATGATGTGGATAGTGTCAATCAGCTAAATGCTTTATGTGGAAGTCTTGAATGGTTTTGTCCTGGGAGTATAATAGTCATAACAACTAGAGATCTGCATCTGCTTAGTGTCATTAGAGCTGATCACAAGTATAAAATGGAAACAATGAATGAAATTGAGTCACTCGAGCTTTTTAGTTGGCATGCCTTTAAACAAAAAGCTCCCCTTGAAAACTTCATAGAACTTTCTAAAAATGTAGTTGCTTACTGCGGAGGACTTCCTCTAGCTCTTGAAGTCCTTGGTTCTTATTTGTTTGATAGAGAAATTGAAGAATGGGAGGATGTGTTGTCCAAACTAGAAAGGATTCCAAATGATGAGATACAAGCAAAGTTAAAAATAAGTTTTGATGGATTAAAGGATGATATGGAGAAGAATATATTTCTTGACATATGTTGCTTCTTTATCAATAAGGATAGAAACTATGCGACGCATATATTAAATGGATGTGGATTTAATGCAAAAATCGGAATAACAACCCTCATTGAGCGATGCCTAGTAAATTTTAATAGGAAGAATAATAAGCTTGAAATGCATGACTTATTACGTGATATGGGAAGAGAAATCATTTGTGGAAGCCCACGAAAGGACCTCGAGGATCGCAGTAGATTGTGGTTTCAGGAGGATGTAACTGAAGTGTTAATGCAAAACACGGTAAGAATTTCTTTCATGTCTTATTTTCTTTTGCACGCTCTAATGTCAAAGAACATGCGTTGTTTTTTCACTAGAAAACAAGAGTTATGTACTTTCTTCTTTTTTGTTGCTTCAATTTACGAGTTCCATATTCCCTTTGTCATAAGCATCATGTATAATTTATGTATTGCCTTTCTCTTAGCAAATGGTGAATACTTCTTCTTGTAAAATTTTTGTTGTATGTTTTAACAGGGAACAAAAGTTATTGAGGGCATATCCTTAAAGAAGCCCCATGAAGTATGTGAGATTGATGCTAAGGCATTCAAGGCAATGAGAAAACTCAGATTGCTCCAATTAGAGTATGTAAATCTTGAAGGAGATTATAGGCATCTTTCCAATAAGCTAAGGTGGCTTTGTTGGCCTGGATTTCCTTTAAAATCTATACCTGACAGCTTGTATCAGAAAAACTTAGTTGCTATTGACTTTAAATACAGCAACCTCAGGCTAGTTTGGAAGAAGCCCCAAGTATGAATTTGTCTTTCCCCACTTGTCAAATGTTTTAAGACGTTAGTATTATAATTTGATTAATTTTTCACATGAAACTTCATTTTTTTGCAGTTGTTGCAGTGTTTGACAATCCTCATTCTCAGTCACTCACCTTATTTGAGACAAACTCCTGATTTTACAAACCTGCCAAATCTTGAAAAGCTAGTACTGAAAGATTGTCCGAGCTTGAAGATAGTTCACCAAAGCATTGGAGATCTAAAAAAAATCATTTTGGTAAATCTAGAAGACTGCAAGTGCCTAAGGGTTCTTCCTAGAAGCATCTACAAGTTGAAATCAGTAAAAACCCTCATTCTTTCTGGTTGTTCGTTGCTTGACCATTTGGAAGAAGATATTGAGCAGATGGAATCCATGACGGTACTAGAGGCAGATAATACTGCCATAACAGTAGTACCCAAGTCATTAGTAAGATTGGAAGCGCTTAAGCATGGATATGTATCTTTCCCAGGCCTTAAAGGAAGAGCACAAGATGTATTTCCTTCTCTCATATGGTCTTGGATGTCACCGACCGATATTCCCCAGTCCAGCAGTGAAGCATTTTTGCTGAGGATGTCATCTCTAGTTTTTTCTGTTGTACAGAATGACGGCTTTCATGGCCTATCTCCATTTCTAGGCGATCTTGCCAAGCTTCGAGGTATGTGGGAGGAATGCCGATCACAGTCTCGATCCAATGGAGAAATGACGAGACTTTTGGATGCCCTCTATGGGACAAACTTCGTGGAATTGGAATCCACGCCAAGCACATCACAGTTCTCATACGTGGGAGCTTCTGCATCATCTGTCGGTCATGATCAAGTTAACAATGCAAGACCAGCGGATTCCTTCTATTCTCTTTTAATTCAAATGAGAGAGAGCAGCAAAATAGACATATTGAAAGACAGAATACTACAGGTTTGTCTTTGTTCTCTTTTCTACCCCCAATCATGTTTGGAAATATGAGTTATCTGAAGAACCTAACTTACATCAATATTTCTTACATGCATGAAAATTCTATAGTTTCATTAACGAACACTATTACCGGACAGATGCATTATTACTTCCCACAAGCCTAATGAGTATGTGAAAATGAAGGGAGTCGATATTTTATTTTCCCTTTTTTGGGCCACATCATTGTATAAGTACCTAAATACAAGCTCTTGATTCCTGTGTTGATGCAATATATAGGGATGGAATAATGGTGGGTGGGGTGGTTCTCACCTACCTGGTGATCAGTATCCTGATTGGTTCATCTACAAAGGTGAAGGACATTCAGTAATTTTTAAGGTGCCTCAAGTCATAGGTTGTCACTTGAAAGCGATGCTTCTCAATGTTGTGTATTCTTCTTTCATGGATAACAGAAGCCCTCGATTTCTCATCATCAATGTTCTGATCATTAACTACACGAAGGCTTATGTTAAACACTGCAAGGGAGACTCGGCAACTTTCCATGTAGACACGGAATGGCAAAGTATCATTTCAAGTGTTCAACCTGGTGATCTGGTGGAGCTTGTTTTATATATTGGGCCTCAATTCCCTGTGAAGAAGATTGCAGCATACTTGATTTATGACAGTTCTAAGCGTCGTAGGTTATTGACCTAATTGTCGCAAAAACTGATTTCGGTCTGTAATATAGCCTCAGTATTTCTGATGCAGCGGCAACTTTTAGATATGGAAAATGACAATTGCGACCTTCTTAAGCAAGATAATGATACTTGAGGACCCAAAATTAAGAAGGAAGTATTTGTTTAAGAAAAGTCAGCTTCCAAAACTGCATGTGATAAGCCATAATACTCAGGAAACATGTTTCTGAACAAGACTTCTCATCTTCAAAAGGTTTTTCAGGAAACAGGGGAGAATAAGAAACCTTGACCTTGCACCACAAATTCCAAATAAGCTAAAATTTAAATGCACATGTAATTGTTATGCTAATTTGTGAGAAAGCTTCTTAAAATAATAATCACACACTAACAGTCAGATTGATTCTGTAATCTGTATGTCTTGTGTGAGGATAAGGATCTCATGCACTACCCCCATCAAGATACAAAGAATTTTGATTGCTGTCAGAAAAATTGACAAATAATTCCTATCTCAATATAACTGAGAACATGGTTTTCACCATCTCTGAAATTCAACAATCATTTAACGAAAATAAAATTGTGGAGATAAGAAATTCAACTATTTATATTTATATTTGAAGATTATGATCAAACAATAAGTAAAATTTCATTGTGGTCCTCCAAGATAACTCCTGTATCAGATAACTTTCTCAAGGACTTCTTGTTTCAATTCACTACTCGAGAGATTGACCTTATTTCAATATTTGTTCTGCAAAAATTCACACAGAACACTGAAAAGATAATGCAAAAACAAATATTACCCCTAGGAATGGCCCATACATAAAAAGATCACAAAGATAGATAGATATGCATGGAGTTTGCCCTCTGTTTTAGTTTCTGATGGATCACAAAGGCAGCCATAGGTATAATGGATGTACAGCTGTTCTATCCGTTTCTTCCGCTCAAGCATAAACATGAATCACGATGCGAGTTTATGTAAATTAATTAAAGTGTATCTTAATTATACCTCACTTCCCATCATATAATCCTCCTTCAGCATTGTAAATTAAAATTTTCAAGTAAATGCCTCACTACCCATCATATAATCAAGTAAATGCCTCCTTAATAAATTTTTCTTTGTTCTATGGTGTCTCTGCTCATGCAATGTAATGTGAGCATGATTTGATTGGTAAATTGACGAGGTCCTAGGAATGATAATATTGCAAGGGAAGTGGCTGATCTGAAAAATAAAACCAATAAGCTTTGGCAGCAGGAAGAACTTCATTGGGCTGAAAATACCTTTTTATTTTTCACATGACTACAATTCATAGAAGATGCAGAAATAATATTGTGAAGTTGATGAAGGCTGATGATGATAACTGGTTGGAGACAGAAGGGGGAATTGCAATGGTTTTTGAAGATTGTAAATTTGTAATGGAAGACCTTTCAACCTCATCAAGTAGCAGAGATTTTTCAGTCCAGAAATCAATGAATTGTTGAGGATAGATGCGTTTATTGATGAAGTTAAGGCTGCTGTTCATGAAATGGGAGGAACTCAAGGGCCTGGACCTTATGGCTTCACAGGGAACTTCTTCCAAAGCAGCTGGGAGATGATAAGAAATCAGGCATGCTTGCGGGTTAAAAGAAGATATTGGACAGAACTTACAGATAGATTTGTAGATGCTCCAGGAAGCTATGTGGGCTCAAGCTTTGGACTTTGTTGTTGATAAATTTTTTTTTTTTGGGGGGGGGGGGGGGAGAGATAAGGATGGCAAAAGAAATTGCTATCTGAAGCAAGAAGAGATGTGCTAATAAAATATGTGGTAAATTCAATTCCTCTGTGAGTCTGCTTTGATGGATGAATGTTTGACTATGGCTACAGCTATGGATTCTACTATTAATGAATCATTAAATGAGGCAATCTTCACATCAGATAAATCCCCTTGCGAACTTTATTGGATTCAGAATTTCAGATCGAGCAGGAGTTTGTGATAATGGATGATTGTTTTGTTAGTACTGTTTTATTTAGTGTTTTTTTTTTTGTCTTTTGATTTCTATTACTGCTTTATGCTCTGGACTTGTGTTTCTAGTATTTCAATATAATTTTCCTTCTTTTTTTTTGCTTGAAAAAAGAAAGAAGTATTGCATCTCGCTCTGAGCTATCAGTGGAGCTTATTTTAAGTATTGGGCCTCAATTTCTTGTGAAGAAGATAATACTTGATTTATGGTGTTCTAAGCGTGGCAGGTTATTGAAAAAATTGTTGCAAAAACTGATTTCGGTTTGTGACATAACCCCCTTGCTTCTAACGTGCTGTAATTTTTAGAAAGGGAAAAAGATAATTATCGACCCTTTTAAGCAAGATAATGATAAAGTGTATTTAATTTCATCAACTATTGAATTTTTGCTCACAAAAAAAAAAATCTTTTTCGCCTAAGGAGAATATCATACTTTACGATTTATCACTGTGGAAGTTTTGATGCATGAAGGAATGAGGTGGTTTCATACGTTGGGAGCCATGTCAAGAAGAATAATACTACCTTCGGTCCTTAATATAAGACCTCGTTTGATTTTTATTTTGGTCTTAATTATAAGACCTTAATCTACTTTATCTTTCATATTTATGCATTTTTTTTAAGGTAGTCCCTCTAATAATGGTAGTTCTAGCCAATAAACTTAATTAGCAAGGATATTTTAAGAAAGACAACACCTATTTATTATAAATAACTAACTTAACTTATTTCTTTAATCTCCTCAAATTAGTCAACTAGCTCTTATAATTAGGATTAGAGGTAGTACTAAGTTTGTTTAGATGGAGAGAAAATCAGGGGAGGAGAAAGTGGATAGTTAATTGTAACATCCTTAAAAAAAAAGTTATTATTTCAAAAAAAAAATATTATATTATATTTTATTACTATTAAATAATAATATTTTATTAAAACAAAAAAAAAATGGGGGAAGGGGACAACACGTTCAGCTTTCCACCGAAAGCTGAACGTATTTAAGAGGAAGAGGAATTTGGGGGGAGTTTTTGACTGAAGGAAGAAAAATATGGAGGGAGCATTAATGAATGAAGAAAAATCGAGGAAGGATGGTTGGCAATTTGAAGAATAAAAAGAGAGAGTGATCGCAAAGAATGGAAAGAAAGAGTGAGATGCGCAGAAGGAGAGATTGAGAGAAAAGAAGAGAAGTGTTAGCAGTTTGAAGAGTCATACAAGCTTTGGGGATCATATAGGTACATTAAACACTTCTTTCTATTAAATTTTTCTCTATGAATATTTCCTATATATTTAGAGCTTTATATTAGTAGTATCATTATAATGTTTAGAGAAAATTTTATGATCTGGGTATAGAGTAAGTATTGAGTTTTGAAAATATTTGACTGTAGAAATTTAAAGATTTATTATTAAGAAATTTTAATCGGTTTAGATTTGTCCATTTATTACCCATGATATTTAAAATCAAATTTATTTTGTTGAAAAATCTGTCATTTATGATATATATCATATTTATACCGATTAAAATTAAGTTAAATAATTTATTTGGGTTGTTTGATATATTATTGAAATTTTAATCGGTTTATATTTGTTTACTGAGTGTTTTGAGAATTTTAAACTAAGATTTTGATTGGAAAATGTATTATTCAAGATATATAGAATGTTTTTACCGATTAAATTTAAGTTAAATAACTTATTTGGGTTACTTAATATATTATTGATATTTTAATCGGTTTAAAATGTAAAATAGGTTAAGACTATATTATTAGAAAAATTTTGAAACTGGAAACTTAAGTTATAAATTGAGATTCTTACAATATTAGATAAAAACAATATTTTATAAATAATTATAATTTAAATGAGTTATTTGGGTAGAGAAAAAAAATGTTATTTGAAGTAAGAATTTTTGGATAGTAAATATATGTATAGATATTATTAATAATAAATTCTATGTAATTTAAGTTAATTATTTGTATGTATATTAAATTGTATCTATATTATTTGTAGATTATCTTGTACTTCGGAGTTTGTAATTTATGCTCTTATTTCTCAAGCTGTGAGGTTAAGCTTGGAATAGAGGTAACCGGGGTTAATTTATTTTATATACATGCTTTGGATTGTAAGATGTTTATTATATTTTTATTTTCTCAAGTTAATTTGTAAAATTATGCCTGTGAATAAAATGTACATTTTCTTATATGACAAATTTTGGTGAAGTGGGAAGTATGTTGATTTAAGTATGCTTGAGTTGTGCTTTATTGTAAATTTTGTTTTCTTGTGGTGCTGAATTTAATATACTAATATTTTGTTAGTGAAAAAAAAAATGATGAAAATGTGTCGTACTTTGTTTGAAATTATATCATCTTACTTTGAAAAATTATGAGATTTTTAATATATATATATATATATATATACACATATATTGTGATTATGCATGGGGTTGATGTGTGGAGGTTGGGATTTTGTTATGTGGAGGATAATTGTTCTTGAAGCCCGCGCGGCATGCCTACACTATTGATCCCAGTGTTTGACTTCTTTTTGTTAGACCCCTGTAGTTTTTCTTTTTCCTTGGCCCGGAATTGAGAATGAACTCTTGGGTAGACACCTCTTGCACCATAGTCCATTCTTGGGCAGTGTAGGTATAGGAGGGGGCTTGTTGCTTGATGTGAGTGGGGTGACCTTTGACCGGGTTACTCAGCACAAAAAGCCCGGGTCCTTGTCAAGGAGTCATAAGGAAGAGCAAGGTGATGGGAGGGCATATTTCATTGTGTTGTTGCATATATGTACTTTTATATGAATTGTATTGTGGATGGAGAGATATACTCTTTTTATGTGATTATATCTATTACAGTACCATTTATTTCTTAAACTATATTTAAGCACTACTTCACCAACTTGCCATCCTACTTGTATATGTCATAAATTAATACTTGGTTACTGGGACTTTACGTCTCACCCCGCTATTCATCAATACTTTTCAGGAGAGCCATCTAGTTTGGCTCGGCGTGAAGGGAAGCAACCAGAGGCATAGGCGAGCATAGTCTAGTAGTCCTTTTTTGGTTTAGGCATGTAATGTTATGTATATTGCCATCTTAGGGCCCACAATTGTGTTGACATATACTTTCTTTTGTTTGAATGACTCTATTTGATGGAATGCTGTTAAAATGGCTGAAGGCCATAAGACTCTGCTGTATGTGATACTCTTATGTGTATGCCTTATGGGCTGGGTTGAGCACCCTATGTCTCTTGTGCCCTAAGTCTTTGCGAGATGAATATTATGTTGGGCTTGTGGGCGATTACTGTGCCCTGAGGCTTTGTTCTACGTGTTGTTAAACCCATGAGTGTTTTATGTATCCTGAGCTACTTGGGACGTTTTCGAAATAAGTCAAACTCTTTATAACCATGGTAGTATTTTAACACTCTAACTCAATTCTTTTTCTACCATGGTTATCATTTTAAAAATAGTTTCATAATTATGTATTAAAAAGAGGTCTTTTCATTAATATTATCCCTCATTGTGTTTAGATAGAGGGGAGAAAAAATGAGAGAGAAGGTATAACATTTACAACACAATGATACTCTTATTTAATTTTTAGCCAATTTTTATAGTAATTGCATAAAAAAATGAAACCATCAAATTAAGGATTAAAGTCAAATCAAAATGAAATTATTTTTTGTATTTTATTTAAAGATCAACATATTGAGCAAAGTATTTTTCTCACAACCTAATATAATGAAAAGAAAGTTAAAATAAAAATAAACATGTCACTGACTGAAGGAGTGAAAGGCCCCACATTCGTATGGACTCCGCCCAACACAACTGCGATGTCGGAGGATTGCATACAATAATTTGTATAGCTAGCCTAGCTATGAGATCACCACAATATATTTAGTTGAATTGAAGTATCAAGTAATTATGGTTAACTTTGGATACCTCGACGAAGCATAAAATTATAGATGATTACACTAGCGTTTTGGGTGGCTGATTTCCCAAGAAAGCCTAAACAAAAACTTAACCCAATTATAATCGACCGACTTCTGGCGACCAAAATATATATATATATATATATATTTATATAATTGACTGACGACTGACTTGTTTGTATTCAGACTTGGGGACTCACACTCGCGTGGACGCCATATCGATATTCTATATCTTGTGATGAATTGTGATCGATCCGTGGACGCGTTTGATTGCCCTCCTCTCTGATTCCCTCAATAAGCCATGGCTTCTTCTTCTTCTAGTTCTTCGCAGACTTACGACGTGTTCCTGAGTTTTAGAGGCGAAGACACTCGTCTTAATTTGACTGCTCATCTTTATAGTGCTCTAACACAGTCAGGAATCCATGTTTTTAGGGACGATGGAGGCCTTCAAAGGGGAGAAGAGATCTCCGCCTCATTATTGCAAGCAATTGAAAGATCAGGAATTGCGTTGGTAATTTTGTCTCCAGATTATGCATCTTCCAGATGGTGTCTGGATGAACTGCTGAGCATACTGGGGCGTCTAAGATCTGCAGCTCAGGTGGTTGTTCCCATATTCTATAACATAGATCCGTCTGAAGTTCGTCGTCAGAGAGGCACATATGGTGAAGCGATGGAACGACACCAGCAGAGGTTGGGAGGGGGCGGTGATCTCCGGGTGTTGCGCTGGAGGGAGGCACTCACGGAAATCAGCAATCTTTCCGGCTTTGATTCCAGAGCATTTCGGTAATGTATTCCAAACCAGCTCTCATTAAGGCCAAAAAAAAAAAAAAAAACGGGGGGAGGAAATGAGTCAAATGACGATGGGTAAAACTCAAAATGCCTTCATAATTTTATTTTTAAAATCAAAATGGAATTCAATAGAAAAAAATATATATATAATTTAGTATAAATTCGAAATCTTTTATAATATATATATATATTTATATATATATCAAACATAGGCTATAGATGTCTGGAAAATAAAAGTAAAATTTATAAATTTTTTTAAAAAAAATTCAAACCCATTTTGTATAATTTATTTTTATTTTAGAGTAACTTTGTGTGAGCTTTAAAAGTTATATCTATAAATTCATCGCACGGTTGAAAATGTTTTGAGTAATTATTATACTTGCGTTTTCTGTTCTGCTCTTGGCCTTCTTTTGAAGCCTCCTCCTGTCCGGCTCCAATAGCCTCCTTGTGCCCTTTCGGGTCCAGAAATTAATGCCCCCGATTTATCCTACACTTGAAAGTTTTCCTGTGATGCATATACATATTTAATGGCTAAATTGGTCCATCTCTTATCCTTAATGGCCCGCTAAAATTCTTCCTGTTTAAAAGCAAGTCTTGTCGGTTCTATTTCTGATAATGATGCTATTTATGTGGCTGATTGTATTGTTTCACGGACATTTATTAATGACAGGTCTGAAGTTGAGCTGATTGATACCATTGTGAAGGATGTTTTAGAGAAAGTAGATGCTGGACAATTGTTTGTTGCTGAGCATCCAGTGGGAATAGAGTCTCGAGTTCAGCAACTGGCAAGTAAATTGTCAAAAAAGAGATTTAGAAAAGCTCATATCATCGGCCTCTGGGGGATGGGAGGCGTTGGTAAAACTACTGTTGCCAAAGCCTTTTACAATACAATTGGTCGTACGTTTAGAAGAGCAAGAAGTTTTCTTGCGAAGATAAGAGAAAATTCAAAGCATTCTAATGACGTAGTTAATTTGCAAAAGCAACTCATTTCTGATATCATTAATACAGAAGTTTTCAAGGTACCTAATATTGATAGAGGGAAAAGAATAATTCAAGAAAGATTTCCCAACATAAAAGCATTTGTTGTATTGGATGATGTGGATAGTGTCAATCAGCTGAATACATTATGTGGAAGTCTTGAATGGTTTTGTCCTGAGAGTATAATAGTCATAACAACTAGAGATCTCCATCTGCTTAGTGTCATTAGAGCTGACTACAAGTATAGAATGAGAACGATGGATGAAATTGAGTCACTCGAGCTTTTTAGTTGGCATGCTTTTAAGCAAGAAGCTCCCCTTGAAAACTTCATAGAACTTTCTAAAAATGTAGTTGCTTACTGTGGTGGACTTCCTCTAGCTCTTGAAGTGCTTGGTTCTTATTTGTTTGACAGAAAAATTGAAGAATGGGAGGATGTCTTGTCCAAATTAGAAAGGATTCCGAATGATGAGATACAAGCAAAGTTAAAAATAAGTTTTGATGGTTTAAAGGATGATATGGAGAAGAATATATTTCTTGATATTTGTTGCTTCTTTTTCAATAAGGATAGAAACTATGCCACGCACATATTAAATGGATGTGGATTTAATGCAAAAATAGGTATAACAACCCTCATTGAGCGAAGCCTGATAAATGTTAATAGGAACAACAACAAGCTTGAAATGCATGACTTATTACGTGATATGGGAAGAGAAATCATTTGTGGAAACCCACGAAAGGACCCTGAGGATCGCAGTAGATTGTGGTTTCAAGAGGATGTAACTGAAGTGTTAATGCAAAATACAGTAAGAATTTCTTTCATGTCTTATTTTCTTTTGCAGGCTTTGATGTCAAAGAATATACATTCGTTTTTCCACCAAAGTTATGTAGTTTCTTCTTTTTTGTTGCTCCAACTTACGAGTTTCATACCCTTTTCTTAAAATTTTTATGGTAATGGGACTTCAATTCTTTCCGTAACATTTTTACATATGTTTTAACAGGGAACAAAAGTTATTGAGGGCATATCCCTGAAAAAGCCCCATGAAGTGTGTGAGATTGATTCTGAGGCATTCAAGGCAATGAGAAAACTCAGATTGCTCCAACTAGAGTATGTAAATCTTGAAGGAGATTATAGGCATCTTTCAAATAAGCTAAGGTGGCTTTGTTGGCGTGGATTTCCTTTAAAATCCATACCTGACAGCTTGTACCAGAAAAACTTAGTTGCTATTGACTTTAGATACAGCAAGCTCAGGCTAGTTTGGAAGAAACCCCAAGTATCAATTTGTCCTTCCCCCCTTTTTAAATGCTTTAAGCTGTCAATATTATAATTTGGCTAATTTTTCACATGGAACTTCATTTTTGCAGTTGTTGCAGTGTTTGACAATTCTCATTCTAAGCCATTCACCTCACTTGAGACAAACTCCTGATTTTACAAACCTACCAAACCTTGAAAAGTTAGTACTGAAAGATTGTCCAAGCCTAGTGTTAATTCACCAGAGCATTGGAGATCTGAAAAAAATTATTTTGGTAAATCTAAAAGACTGCAAATGCCTGAGGATTCTTCCTAGAAGCATCTACAAGTTGAAATCATTAAAAACTCTCATTCTTTCTGGTTGTTCATTGATTGACCATTTAGAAGAAGATATTGAGCAGATGGAATCCATGACAGTACTAAAGGCAGATCATACTGCCATAACAGTAATACCCAAGTCATTAGCAAGATTGGAAGCACTTAAGCATGGATATGTATCTTTCCTAGGCCTTGAAGGAAGAGCACCAGATGTATTTCCTTCTCTCATATGGTCTTGGATGTCACCCGCCGATATTCCCCAGTCCAGCAGTGAAGAATTTTTGCTGAGGATGTCATCTCTAGTTTTTTCTGTCATACAGAATGGCAGATTTCATGGCCTATCTCCATTTTTGGGCGATCTTGCCAAGCTTCGAGGTGTGTGGGAAGAATGCCGATCACAGTCTCGATTCGATGGAGAAATTGCGAGACTTTTGGATGCCTTGTATGGGACAACCTTCATGGAATTGGAATCCACACCAAGCAGATCCGTGGAAGCTTCTACATCATTTGACGGTCATGATCAAGTTCAGAATGCAACATCGGTAGATTCCCTCAATTCTCTTTTAATTCAAATGGCAGGGAGCTGCAAAGTAGACTTATTGAAAGACAAAATACTACAGGTTTGTCTCTGTTTTCTTTTCTACCACCATCATGTTTGGAAACATTGGTTTTCTGGAGTACCAGACTCATATCAATATTGCATGCATGAGAAATCCATAGTTTCATTAACAAACAGTGATTACCTTACGGATGCAATATTGCTTCCCACAAGTCTAATGAGCATGTTATAATGAAGGGAGTCGTATTTTATTTTCCCTTTTCCGGGCCACATTGTTTTTTTTATAAGTACTTAAATATGAGCTTTTGATTCCTGTGTTGATGCCCTCTATAGGGATGGAATTCTGGCGGGTGGAATGATTCTAACCTACCTGGTGATCAGTATCCGGACTGGTTTATCTACAAGGGCGAAGGACGCTCAGTAAATTTTAAGGCACCTCAAGTCATAGGTTGTCACTTGAAAGCGATGCTTCTGAATGTTGTGTATTCTTCTTCCATGGATAACACAAGGCCTCAATTTCTCATAAATGTTCTGATAATTAACTACACGAAGGCTTATGTTAAACAATGTAAGGGAGACTCGGCAACTTTCCATGAAGATGCAGAATGGCAAAGCATCATTTCAAGTGTTCAACCTGGTGATCAGGTAGAGCTTATTTTAAGTATTGGGCCTCAATTCCCTGTGAAGAAGATTGCAGCATACTTGATCTATGATGGTTCTAAGCGTCGCAGGTTATTGAAATAATTGTCGCAAAAACTGATTTCGCTTTGTAATATAGCCTCAGTATTTCTGATGCAGCGGCAACTTTTAGATATGGAAAATGACAATTACGACCTTCTTAAGCAAGGTAATGATGCTTGAGGACCCAAATTTAAAGCTGCCAATTGCTACAGACTTAAAACAAGATTTTTACATTTCAACTAGAGCTTTTTGGTTCATAGAATTTTCCCAATTAGTACATGACCTTGGTATTTAATTGGCATTTTCAAGTTCTAGGGTTATTATCTGTTATTATTCTGCAAAACTTGAGACTAACTCTCCTTTTGCTTTTTAAAATCTGTCGTTATACGTTGGACAATGGAGAGTGTCCGACTTTTTGGTACGAAGAGTCTTGGATGGTGAGCTGGACTGTCAAAAGATGATTGTTGTTTTTAAGGTTTTTTTTTGTGTTCCCAATAAAAAGCTTTCCATTCCAACAATGTTATCTGAGGACCATTTTTCTTAATTAATTACAATGTAAATGTTGGGAGTCCAGACCAGATTCTTTAATTTTCAGTGAAACCAATTTGAAGTCTTTGTTTTCACCATAAACATGGAAAATAGAAACAGAGTAATTCTTTAAGAAAAGTCAGCTTCCTAAAACTGCAAGTGATAAGCCATGAAACTCAAGAAACATGCTTCTGAACAAGACTTATCATCTTCAAAGCAGGTTTTTCAGAAAACAGAGTAGAATAAGAAACCTTGACCTTGCACCACAAATTCCAAATAATTTTCATTTAAAATGCAAATGTGGTTTTTTATGCTGATTTGTGAAACAGCCTCCTAGAATAACAATCGCAAATAACAGTCAGATTGATTCTGTAATCTGCACGTACTGTGTGAGGACTAAGGATCTCGTGCAATGCATCCTTAAGATACAAGGACTTTTTATTGCTATCAGGGAAATTGACAAATAATTCCCTAAATCATAACTGAGAACATGGTTATCTCTGAAATTTGACTAGCATATAAAGAAAATAAAATTTGGAGATAACAAATTCAACTATTGAATTTCTGCTTACAAAAATTATTTCCACCTAGTGATGCCAGTTGATAAGGTCGTACAAAAATCACTGTTGAAGCTTTGATGGATGAAGGAAAGTAGTAGCTTCATATATTGGGGGCCCTGTCAAGACGATAAGACAATGATGCAGGTGTCCTTATTTAGTTGTAAAAAAAGGAACCTAAGTTCATATTTGAAGATTATAATCAAACAATAAATAAAATTCCATTTTGGTCCTCCAGGATAACTCCTATATCAGATAACTTCCTTAGTGACTTCATGTTTCACTTCACTACTCCGGCAGGTTGTCTTTATTTCAACATTTGTTCTGCAAAAATTTACACAGAACACTGAAAGGATAATGCTAAAACAAATACTGCACCTAGGAATGGCCCGTACATAACAAGACCACAAAGATAGATAGATAGATAGATACGTATGGCGTTTGCTCTCTGCTTCAGTTTCTGATGGATCACAAAGGTAGCCGTAGGTATAATTAAAGTACTGCTGTTCTATTTGTTCCTTCCGCTCAAATGTAAATGTAGATCATAGCATGAGTTCATGTAAATTAGTTAAAGTGTATCTTAATATCCTTCAGCAATGTAAATTAAAAATTTACTAACAAACTATTGGTTGAGATAATAAATTAAAAATTTACTAACAAACTATTGGTTGAGATAATAAGTGGTCTCACCCTTATAAGGAGGAGAACACAAGTTTGAATTTTGAAAAATGCATTTGTTAGGAGATCTTTAACTTTAATGCTTCCGACTTGACAGAGATTGGTCTCAAATCCAAGTGACTTAAGTATACTCTTGAGTTACACAAAATAGAATAAAATAAAAATTTGAAGTGAATGCCTGACTACCTATCATATCATCCTCCTAGCTGGTAAATTTTTCTTTGTTGTATGATGTCTCTACTCATGCAATGTGATGGGGGCACGATTTAGTTGCCGTAGAAAGGAATTCGATAATTCATCAGCTTTGGTTGATTGGTAAATTGACGAGGAAGACTTCATCAATGGTACTTGGAATGATAACATCGCAAGGGAAGTGGCAGATCTGAAAAATAAAATCAATTAGCTTTGGGGTAAGATTGTGAAGTTGAGGACTGATGATGGTTGGAGGCACTAGAAGAGGAAAGTGCAAAGGCTTTTGAAGATTTTTATGGAAGACTTCTCAGCTCATCAAGTAACACAGATTTTTCTGAAGTTTTGGAGGGTGTGGATAAGCTATAACTCCAGAAATCATCAATGAATGGTTTATGAGAGAGGTGTCTATTGGTGAAGTTAAGGCTGCTGTTCATGAAGTGGGAGGAAACTAAAGCGCCTGGATCAGATGGCTTCACGGGCAGCTTCTACGAAAATAGCTGGGTGATAATAGGGGATCAGGTATACTGGCAAGTTAAAAGTTTCTTTTCAAATGGTTTTAAGCTCAATTCAATTAATGAACTGATCGATGTGGTGCCAATCCGAAAAGTAAAAAGTCCAGTCATAGTCAACGAGTTTTGACCTATAAGCATTTTTCTTATAAAATCATTTCAAAAGTTATGGTGAATAAGTCTAAACCGTGGCTAGATAGCTGCATTTCTGAATAAGAGGGAACCTTTGTGATGAGTCATAATCAAGATAATATTATCATCGTGCATGAGACTTTCCATTATTTGTGTCATAAAAAGAGTGGTCTTCTAGAATTGGCTTTCATGAACAAAGCCTAGGACAGACTTTTGGACTTCTTGTACCATGTTCTGCTTAAAATGGGATAAGAAGCGGGCAAATAGAATAATGCTTGTGGGGGCTTGATCCGGAACACTGAAAGGGAGTTCATAAAAGGCTTCATCCACCATATCAACGACGGTGACACTCTCTCAGCTGAAATTTGGCCTTGCCTACGCAGTTAAGGTTGCCTGTCATGAAAGTTCTAGGCGAGTTATCCTATAGAGTCGGACTCGACGCATGTGATTGAGCTTATTATTATTTGCAGCCAGGAGGATAACCATGCAGATTGTGATGTGATTAGAGAAGTGAAGTCTCTGTCAAAGCGGGAATGGGATGTTCACATTAACTAATATTGATAGTAGCTGCAATAATGAGACCGCTGACTGCCTTGGTAAGAAGGGTCTTAAAGCACCGCCTGGTTTTCACGTGGTCTTTGATCCGCTGGTGGAGCTTATTAACATTCTGAGGAAAGACTGTTCAGTTGGCCCCCTAGGTGTATGATTATCAGTTAAAGTGTCTTTTTGTTAATTAAGAAAGAAGAAGAAGAAGTGGGCAGAATGATGATGAGTTCCTTGGTTTGTAAAGTCTATGAACTTCAAGCGGTATGGTAAAAGAGTATCTTCTGTTAATCAAGTTTTTCAAGTCTCTTCATCAACGATACTTATAGGATAATTATAGATTTAATCATTTAAATTTATATCAAGTTTCAGTTTAATTCTTTAAACTTAAAAATTACAATTTCATTTTCTTAAACTTGAAAAAGTTAACTTTAGTAATAAAAATATTGACTCATTGAACGTAAAACACTGACTCATGGCTAACAAATAGGAATAAAAGTAGACTAAGTTCTTATCAAAAGCCTACGGTGTAACCTGCTTGTGTCTGACATAACTTATTTGGTAAATAGGACAGGGTCGGGTTCTTGTCTATAGCAAGTCCTATTTAAATAAATAAGATACATATTTTCATAAGGGCTAGCCTATAAGCCCACAAGTCTAGTTTATTTAATTGATTAATTTATGCGGGTTTCCAAAAACTAAGAATATAGGGAGGTATTTGGGTACCCAATGCAGTGGAAGGGAGGAACTCAAAACAGAAATTTAGTTTTCTGATTGATAAGGTGCAGAAGAAGTTGAGCGGTTGGAAAAGGAATTGTTTATCTTTGGCTGGTAGGTTAACCTTAGTGCAATCGGTCACACACCAAATTCCGGTGGGCCACATGTTACATGAAAATACACCTAGAGGGGTGTGTCAGCAAATAGAGAAATTGCAGAGGGAATTTATTTAGTGGCAGGAGAATGGTAGACGGAAGATCCGTCTGATGGGTTAGAAGAGATTGTGTTTGCTGAGGGAAGTTGGTGGATGTGGTCTAAGGGATTTGACAGTGATGAATGATGCAGTTGTGCAAAGTGGGATGCGAAATGATAGAGAAACCGGAGAAGCTTGTGTCAAAAGTGCTGAATGCCAAGTAGGGGAGGAAAGCGAAATTAACAAGGTCTTGTAGTGTCAAGCAGAGTGATTCAGTTGTGTGGAAGAGGCTGGGAAAACTATGAGACAGAATGGCGGCAAATGGTGGTTGGGAAGTTACAAATGGAAGGAGAGTCAGGTTTTGAGAAGATAGATGGGTTGGAAATAAGGTGTCGAAGGAGAAATGTAGGTCTACGTGGAGGGAGGAGATGGGAGAAATGTTAGTAAGGGATTTTTTGAATGAATGGGGAGAGTGGAACTTGGATACGTTGAAGGAGCTACTGCCAAACGAGACTGTGGAGAGAGTTCAAGCTATAGTGCCACCAACCACAGATGATAGCTGTGATAAGGTGAAGTGGATAAATAGTTCGAATGGTAAGTTCTCTGTTACCAAAATGTATAAACTTTTGAAAGGTTTTATTGGGTTGAGGGGTGATAAATTGTGAAAGCGATCTGGAAATTTGGGGGGGGGGGGTCCTTTGGAGTATGCAGGTTTTTTTGTGGTTCGCTGCAAATGGTGGCTTGCTTGCTTCTGCTAAAAGACGTAAAATCTTAAGAGACATCTCCAGGGTGTCTAGTTTATGGGGCAGAGGTCGAAGGCACTCATCATGTGTTGCGTGGTTATGTAGTAGCAAGGCAAGTATGGAATGAGTTGCCGGGAAGACAGGAATGGGGAGACTTTTTTGAGCTGAATCTTTATGAATGGTCTCTGCAGAATCTGTAAGTCAAAGGGCAGATGGAATGAATGGAATCAGATATTTGCAGTGTGCGGTTTGGTGCTTTGGCAATGGAGAAATGGCTTCTTTTTTTATTTATTTATTTTTATCAAACATTGCTAAGCTCCACTCTTGTAGAACACGTGACCTCCTCTGTAAGAGGAGACATCGGCGTCAATTAAGTTACAAGCTCTTGGATCCAAAAAAATTAAAAAGCACATATATAAACACTTTGTAATTTGGGTATGTATTCAAAGATTAAATATTATATTTTTCATAATTAATATATGACTATTTCTATACATTTTAATTAAATTAAATTATTTTAATTATTACTAGTCTTATCCAAGTTAATCTCGGTCTGACCCAATAGCTCTTGAATCACTATTTCAATTGGTTTAATGACCATTCTGGTTTTTAGTACTAATAAGCATCACTATGTGATGTTCTAAAAATGGTTAATATAATCTTCAATTCATTTTGATTTTGGTTTTTGCAATTTAAAACTAGTATCATGTTAACACATTATTATCAAGGCATACCTTCAAGTTCAGAGAGTACATATAGTGATATTTATAGATTACCGATCAACAAGATCTTCATATTAACAATAGGATTCAAAAGATGTTAAATATTACTAATCTAGCATAAATATAATATCCTTGACTTTAGGGATTAAATATTGCATTAATCCTTCTAAAAATTAGCGCCTTTTTTTTGTATTTTAATCCCTAATTAATATCTTGACTGTGTCTAAAAAAGAATTAACTGTGAGAAAATAATAGCGGGGTCCAATTTCATTATCTCTTAGAATAAAAATTTTGCCCATGAATTAAACGGCAGGGAAGAGAATGATATGGCAGAACTATAACTAAATTACAGTAATTGACTGCTTCTGGCCGCCAATAGCAAAAAATTGTAATTGACCGACTGTTGTTTCTTTTAAAATGAAGTCTGGCTTATTGAAGTCACTTTCTTGTGAAAATTGTGATCCGTTAAAGCGTTTTATTTTGCGCTGCTGTCTGATTTCGCCAATAAGCCATGGCTTCTTCTCCTTCTTCAAGTTCTTCCTGGACTTACGATGTGTTCTTGAGTTTCAGAGGTCAAGACACTCGTCGCGGTTTTGCTTCTCATCTTTATAACGCTCTAAAACAGAGACGAATCCATGCTTTCGTGGACAATCCAGGGACCGGGTTGGGAGGAAATATCTTGGAAACGTTATTTCAAGCAATTGAAGAATCACGAATTGCGTTAGTAATTTTGTCCCCAGATTATGCTTTTTCCGCTTTCTGTCTGGATGAACTGGTGAAGATAATGGAGTGTAAGAGAAGTCAAGCTCAGATGGTCATTCCCATATTCTATCAGGTAGATCCGTCTCATGTTCGTCATCAAAAGGGCACATATGGTGAGGCAATACAACGACACGAGCAAAGGTTGGGAAAGGGCAGTGATCGGGTCTTGCGATGGAGCGAGGCACTCACGGCAGCCGCCAACCTTGCCGGCTTTAGCTTTTCAGATTCGGAATATAGGTAATATTTCATAAATATCAGGACCGCAGGTTGTTGGATTAACCCCTTTCTATTTCAGTAAAGTTTACGCTTCAATAATTTGTCACTAATTAAGATTGATGTGATGAAGATGATTGTTGTTGTTGATTATTCATTTGGCTGATTCTATTTCATGGTCTTTCTGCTTTATTCTACGTTCCTTTCGATCTTCATTTTAGTTTTAGATCCAAATGAAACAGAACCGAATGGCCGGCCTTTCCAAAAATTAGGATTTGTATGGTCTTTGTGGTTTCATCTTAGTTCAGCTTCGTCCTTCATGCCTATTCTTAGGCACCGAAAAATGTTGAAGTAATTATGATTCAAAATAATAAAAATTATATATAATAATATAGGACAAACAATAACTTAGTCTTAATCCTATATTTATAACTTCAAAAGAATTATAATTGTGTTTCCTGTTCTATTCTTGCACTTTGGCACGGAAAAAAAGAAATTATAGGTTCCATAAAATTAAACTACAAAATGGGACTTATATTTAGGACTGAAGGGATACGTATTCAATAGCTAAATTACGCCATCATCTCTTATTCTTAATGGTTCAATAAAATTCTTCTGTGTAAAAACTAGTCTTGTTAGTTTATTTATAATAATGATGCTAATTATTGTTTCACGGATGTTGAATTTAATGTTGACAGCTGGTATGAAAGTGAGCTGGTTGAGAAAATTGTTGAGAAAGTTTCAAGAGAATTAGGCGTTGGAGAATCACCGTTTGTCACAGAGCGTCCAATGAGAATGGAGTCAGAAGTTGATAAATGGTTCCATTACGACGTGTTCTTGAGTTTCAATGGCGAAGACACTCGTCGCAGTTTCACTTCTCATCTTTATAATGCACTAAAACAGAGAGGAATCCACGCTTTCATGGACGAACCAGGGATTGAAAGGGGAGAAGATGTCTCTGGCTCATTAGTGCAAGCAATTGGAAGATCACAAATTGCGTTGGTAATTTTGTCTCCACATTATGCTTCTTCCAAATGGTGTCTGAATGAACTGGTAAAGATAATGGAGTTTCAAAGAAGTCAAGCTCAGGTGGTTATACCCATATTCTATGAAGTAGACCCGTCTCATGTTCGTCATCAGAGAGGCACATATGGTGAAGCAATTGAACGACATGAAGAAAGGTTGGGAAGGGACAATGATGGGGTGATGCGGTGGAGGATGGCACTCGCAGCGGCTGCCAACATTTCCGGCTTTAGTTCTTCAGCATATCGGTAATATATTGTAATTAAACCAACTCTCATTTAAAAAAAAAAAAAAACAGAGGAAAGGGCATGATTGTTGGCTAAACTCAAAACACATTCCCATATGATGTTGTATGTTTGGACATGACGAAAAACTGAGCAATGTTAACATACAGCGCCAACAGCCTCCATGTGCCATTGGCCTTCTTTTGAAGCCTTCTCCTATTCGGTTCCAGCAATTAATGCCCACTCTTTTATCCAATACTTGAAATTTTTCCGATGATGCATTTACATATTTAGTTGCTAAATTGGTCCATCTTTTATTCTTAATGGTCCCGCTAAAATTCTTCCGTTTGAAAATAAGTCATGTTGGTCTTATTCCTGATGATTATGGTTACTTATGTGGCTGATTATATTGCTTCACTGGTATTTAATATTGACAGGCTTGACAGTGAGTTGATTGAGACTATTGTTGAGAATGTTTCAGAAAAAGTAGACACGGGACAATTGTCTGTTGCTAAGCATCCTGTTGGCATAGAGTCACGAGTTCATGCATTGACAATTGAATGGTCAGAAAAGAGATCCTCAAAACCTCTTATCATAGGTCTCTGGGGGATGGGAGGCATTGGTAAAACAACTGTTGCCAAAGCCATTTACAATACAATTGGTCGTAAGTTTGGAAAAGCAAGAAGTTTTCTTGCAAATATAAGAGAAAATTCAGAACATGCTAATGGCCAAGTTAATTTGCAAAAGCAACTCATTTATGATATCATTAAAACAGAAGTTTTCAAGATACCTAACATTGATAGAGGGAAAAAAATAATTCAAGAAAGATTTCCCAACATAAAAGCATTTGTTGTATTGGATGATGTGGATAGCGTCAATCAACTGAATGCATTTTGTGGGAGTCTTGACTGGTTTTGTGCTGGGAGTGTAATATTCATAACAACTAGAGATCTACATTTACTTGATGTCATTAATGCTGACCATAAGTATAGAATGAGAGAAATGAATGGAATGGAGCTTCTTGTGCTTTTCAGCTGGCATGCCTTTAATCAAGCAGATCCCTATGAAAACTTTGTAGAATTATCTGAAAAGGTAGTTGCTTACTGTGATGGACTTCCACTGGCACTTGAAATCCTTGGTTCTTGTTTGCGTGGGAGAACAATTGAACAATGGAAGGATGTATTGTCCAAACTACAGAGGATTCCTAATAAAGAGATACATGAAAAGTTAAAAATAAGCTATGATCGATTGAATGATCACAGAGAGAAGGATATTTTCCTTGACATATGCTGCTTTTTTATCAACAAGGATAGGAACTATGTTACCCAGATATTAGATGGTTGTGAATTGTATGCAGAAAATGGATTACAAGTCCTCATTGAGCGGAGCCTAGTAAAAGTCGGTAGGAATAATAAACTTGAAATGCATGATTTATTGCAAGAGATGGGGAAAGAAATCATCCGTGAAAGCCCATGTAAAGATCCTAAAGAACGTAGCAGATTATGGACCCATCAAGATGTGCTTGATGTGTTAACGGCGCACACAGTAAGAATTTTCAAGATATTATTTTCTATTCTAAGTTTTGATGTCAAGGGATGCATTATCTTTTTACAAAATACAATTATGATCTTCCTTTTTCATTACTACAGTATACATGTCTCATAGCGTTTGTTATAGCAATCTTGTACGTAAAAAGCAAGATCAAGATATATAAATGTTATTTGTTAATTGGCTTTCTCTCAACATTTATCAAATGTTTCCCTCGCTTGTAACTTTTTTTCTCATACGTATTTATAGGGAACTAAAGTTATTCAGGGTATATCTTTGAAGGCATCAGAAATCCATACAGAGTATCTCATTAATTCTGAGGCATTTAAGGAGATGAAGAAACTTAGATTGCTCCAACTAGATTATGTAAATCTTAAAGGAGATTACAAATATCTTTCCAGAAAGCTGAGATGGCTTTGTTGGCATGGATTTCCGTTAAAATACACTCCTAACAACTTTTATCAAGAAAAACTAGTTGCTATTGACTTCAAATATAGCAACCTCAGAGTAGTTTGGAAAAAGCCCCAGGTATTTATATTTGTTGTTACAATCTATGAAGATAATCAATATCTTTGATAATATAATTCTTCCAGAATGAAGCTTCTGATTCTTCAATTGATACTTGCATGTTTTTGCAGTTGCTAAGGATGTTGAAGACACTCAATCTCAGTCATTCTCCTTACTTGACTGAAACTCCTGATTTTACATATCTACCAAACCTTGAAAGGCTAGTGATGAAAGATTGTCCACGCCTGATTTTAATTAACAAGAGCATTGGAGATCTAAAATACCTTCTGCATGTAAATCTAAAAGATTGTAAGAGCCTTAGATATCTTCCTAGAAGCATTTACAAGTTGAAATCTGTAAAAACTCTCATTCTTTCTAGTTGTTCATCGATTGACCATTTAGAAGAAGATATTGAGCAGATGGAGTCTTTGACAACTCTTATGGCAGATAATACTGCCATAACAGTAGTACCCTTTTCATTAGCAAGATTGGAAGGGCTTAAGCATGGATATGTATCGTTCCCTGGTCATGAAGGAAGAGCAAAAGATATATTTCCTTCTCTCATATGGTCTTGGATGTCACATAACAGCATTCCCCACTCCCGTATTGAAGAATTTGTGCAAAGCATATCAGCTATAGATATCTCAATTAGACGGAATAGTAGCTTTTGTGACCTATCTGCATTTCTAGGCGATCTTGTGAAGCTCCGAAGTATGTGGGAGGAATGTCGACCACGGTTTCGATTTTATGAAAGAATGGCAAGACTTTTGGATGCCTTGTATGAGACAAATTTGATGGGATTGGAAGCAACTCAAGATACACCCCAGATCTCATATGCGGAAGCTTCTGCGTTATCTGAGGCCCCTGACCAACTTAAGATTTCAAGACCAGCAGATTCCTTGAAATCTCTTTTACTTCAACTTGGAGTGCTAGACAAGGCAGAGTTGCTGAAAGTGGGAATTTCTCAGGTTCGTCTCTTTTCTGTTTTTAAATCCATGAGCTCTCTGAAATAACCTATTATCGTTAGTGCGTGTGTGTTTTATGTGTTAATATAATGATGAAAAGGCTTCAGTTTTGTTTTTCAACAATAACTAATAGAAGCATGAACAATTACTTCCGCACACATGCTCTAATAATTGTTCCTGATCCTTGCTTTCTTTCCTTTTCTGGCCACATTATTATTTAATTCATGTGTTGATGCAAAATAGGGATGGAATTATGGTGGGTGGGATGATTTTCACCTACTTGGTGATCAGTATCACGATTGGTTCATCTTTAAGGGTGAAGGACGCTCAGTAATTTTTAAGGTACCTCAAGTCATAGGTTGTTGCTTGAAAGCAATGCTTCTCAACGTCGGGTATTCTTCTTGCACGGACACCACGACGCCTCAATTTCTCATAGATGTTCTAATCATTAACCTCACAAAAGCAACAGTTAAACATCTTAAGGGAGACTCGTCAACTTTTCATGAAGATGCAGAATGGCAGAGTATCATTTCAAGTTTTCAACCTGGTGATCTGGTGGAGCTTGTTTTAAGCATTGGGCCTCAATATCCTGTGAAGAAGATTGCAGCATACCTGATTTATGACGGTTCTAAGCCTCGCAGGTTTTTGAAATCATCGTTATCACAAAAGCTGATTTGGGTTTGTCATATAGCCCCGGTACTTCTGATATGTGCTGCAATTTTAAGAAGGGGAAAATGACAATTAAAACCTTAAGCAAGATAATGATAGTTAAGGATCCTAAGGTTCAAGTCTTCCAATTGATAGCCATTTCAATTTTAGATAATCAATCAACGACGTTGGTATTTCATAGGCATTTTCAAGCTCTATGATCATTAACTGTCATTATCTTGCGAAAATTGACACCATCTGTCATTTTCCCTTTTGAAATCTGTCGTGATATGTTGGACATGGCAATGTGTTCAACTGTTTCTGTTAGAGGAGAGTCTTGGATGGGTGCATCGGACTTTCAAAACATTATTGTTGTTTTCAAGAACTTTTTTTTTTTAAATTATAAAAGCTTTCCATTCCAACAATGTTATCCAAAGATCAACTCTCTTAATACAATGTGAAAGTTGGAAGTCCAGAATTTTTAATTTTCAGAGAAACCAACTTGAAGTCTTTTTCCCTTTTCCACCATAAACGTGGAAAATAAAGGCAGAGATTAAGAAGGAAGAAATTCTCTAAGAAAAGTCAGCTTCCTAAAACTGCATGTGAGTAGCTATGAAATACACGTTTCTAAACAAGACTTGTCGTCTTCAAAACAGGTTTTTCAGAAAACAGAGTAGAATAAGAAACCTTGACCTTGCACTACACATTCCAAGTCAGTATCAATTCAAATGCAAATGTAATTTCTTATGCTAATTTGTGACACAGCCTCCTAGCATAACAATCACAAATAACAGTCAGATTGATTCTGTAATCTGTATTTCCTGTGTGAGGACTAAGGATCTCGTGCAGTACATCCATCAAAGACACAAGGAATTTTGATTGCTGTCAGAAAAATTGACAAATAATTCCCTAACTCAATCATAACTGAGAACAGAGTTTCCACTATCCCTGAAATTCAACAAGCATATAATATGAAGAAAATAAAATTGTAGAGATGAGAAATTCAACTATGGAATTTCTGCCTACAAAAATCATTTCTGCCTAAAGATACCAATTGAGAATGTCATATAAAATCACTGTTGAAGCTTTAATGGATGAAAGAAAGAGGTGGCTTCATATGCTGGAGGCCCTGTCAAGAAGATAAAAGAATAATTCAGGTGTCCTTATTTAGTCATGAAATGGAACCTAAATTTATATTTGAAGATTGATCAAACAATAAGTAAAATTCCATTATGGTCCTCCATGATACCTGCTGTATCATAAATTCCATCCATAAAAGGATTACGAGGGAAAGCCTAGCAGCTAGCCACTCTCAACAATCGTGAGCCTAGACACTGACAAGACAAACCTAGAAAGAAAGATAGATATATGCAGGGCTCGCTTCTGTATTGGTTTTTGAAGGATCATAAAGGCAGCCAAAAGTACTGCTGTTCTATTTGTTTCTTCTGCTCAAACATAAATGTGGATCACAGTATGAGTTTATGTACATTAATTAAAGTGTATCTTTCAGCAACGTAAATTAAAAATTTGCAGTAAATGCTCACTACCCATCATGACCTATGATGTCTCTTCTCATGCTACGTTATGTGTTTGCGATCATATCTAGCCAGCCACTCTATTGCTGCTGCTGTTTGTATAATATATGGGTCAGGATCTTCTTCAGACTGATGGGCCCAACAAGTATTGGGACAGAAAATACGAGAGAAGAACCAAAGATGGCCCAGGGCCCATGTCTGATCAGAATTTGCTACGAAGGAAGGGTAGAAGCGGGAATGATAATATGCAAGAGGGGTAGCGATTTTCTGACATTGTCAGGTAGTGGGAGTACGTTTTAGGAGGGAAAGGCGTAGTAGTGAGGTAGGCAATTGGTGTGTCAGACAGGAGAGGGGTGTCTGATCTCTCGAATATCAGATCATGAGTGTTTTCCTTCATTTTCTAGCTATTTTCTTAGCGCATTTCCGGGTGTGTTAGCTTTTTGCATCAATAATTAGTGTTTGTATTCTCTTATTTTCAATCAGTAAAGAGGATACACGGCAATATTTTCCCAGTCATATAGTTTCTAGCTGCTGGCTCTATCACAGACTGTCTCAAGTAAACCGCAATAGAGAGATCTCATGGTACTGTTTAATGTTAGCAATGAATATTAATGCATAAAAATGATAACTTTAAATCTAAACAGGAAAATTTGTCAAATCAAAATTCTAGATCTCTTCCCTTCCTGTCTATTCTTCTCAATCCAATCATACTATAAAATCCAAGCCTTTAGTGAGCCAATGTACTGCAACTCCATAATTAGGGACTTGTATGTTTTTCTACATGATAGATGGCACACCTTTTTCTTGAGAGTAACTGGGTTTTGTACTATTTTAACTTCACAGAAGACATCTGGATTGGTTTTTTTCGTAAACGGTGAGGACTTAGGATCACATGCAATATATTCATTATTGTAACAGAAATTTTCTTTGCTGGTAAAAGAAAAGGTGACAAATAATTCCCTAGCTCATTCATAACTGAAAACACTGCTTTCACTATCTCTGAAGTTTAACAAACACAAAAAGAAGATATTATCGTCAAGACAAAACATTCAAATATTAGGCAAGAACAGGAATCGCATACCAACAATGTCGCTATTGTGGCTTTGATGGAGTTGGGGAGGATGGTGGCTTCATATCTGGGTACTGTCAAAAACATAAAAACAATCATACAAGGGTCCTTATTTACTCGTAGAATTAAAGCATGAAATTTTAGATATTACAATAAAACTACTCATAAGCCAATGTAGTGCTTTCCGGAGAATTACCCTATTTTCTAAACAATGTGATTTAGAACGCCAGTAAGCTAACATGCTATAGGATACAAGTGTGGGCCCAACCATGGTCCTACTGAAATGCTAACTTTCATGCTCATACGTATTTGCTCAATAATTAAAATGAGGAAGGAGTTGAACCTTTCACCAACAAACAAACAGAATATTATTAATCTCACTAAAACATGTTTTTCCCAGCTAAAATATCCAAAAGTGATTTGATAGTACTTAAATAGATGGTAACCGGGGGGAAAAAGATTTCAGTTAATGTACATTTGGGTAGGGAGAGGAGGAAGCTTTAGAATCAATCTTCACATCTGGAAAGGATTCTGCAGACTTTCTCGCAGGTCCAGTGTCCGAACTTTGATCTTCCAGTTTTGGGGACAAGGAGTTACCATTATCTTCATTTTGCTGAATGGCCCCATTTGTACCAAGTTGTTCTGAAGCTTGTTTCTTTTTCCTTGGGTAAATATGTACAGAAGGAGGTAAAAGGGTATCCTGTATTTCCTGCAAATATAAAGGCATAAAATTGATTCCTCTAAACCATCCTTCCAAAAGAACTTTCTGTGACAAGAAACCTTCATTTAAGGTTGTCATCAAATAAAAGAGTAGGAATTGAACTATCACAATATAATAATGAATCCGCCATTTAGGATTTTTCATATTCAAAAGAGTATTAGATAAATGTTGCAGTAAAGGATGAAGAATTTGATTATTTGCCAACGAGCATCAAATTTCTTATGAATTTTGTGTGGTGAAGAACATCAGGCAGAATTGGGAAAAATAAAAAATACACATACCATCCACCCTTGCTCGCCTCTGACTCCTCCTCTAATTGCATATGCCTCCTTGAAACCATTCTTAAATAATAACTCGGCCACTTTCATGGATTTACCATCAAAACTACCTTACACACAAAAAACAAAGCAACTAATGGACTTTGAATTGTGTATAGCATTTGGTAAAAGAAAATGAAATTTTGTTCGTCTACAATTCAACTTCTATCACCTTTATGACAGACTTACATAAAATTATATTCAATCTTCTGCAAAAATTAAGATGTGAAGAAGTGAACAGTATAACCAGAAGATAAACTTTGAAGCATCCAATTAAAAGACATTTAGTTGGTCAAAATAAATCAGCTTGTCGTACAAACAAGAAAAAGCTGCGCAGAAAAGGCCCAAAGCCAATCCCAGATGAAGCTGCAGATAAATTTGGTGTTCAGAATAGCACCTAGGTCCTGTACTGTCCATAGGACCAAAACTCGAAGCAGTTATTCAATCACTCCTTCGCAGGGGGCATGTTATAGAATGAGATATAAAAAACACTGAAAATACATCAGTCACATTCCTCCAAGTGCCCTTTATGATTATTTGTCTGATAGTTTTAGTGAAATAAATTATCAAATTTCCATCATATTTTTGTATTAAACCTTCATAGAGATCCACATGTAAAACTGTCAGAAACAACTCTGCATTTGCCAAATTAAACAATTCGATCAGACCAAATTTTTATTTTGGCATTTCCTCTTGGTTTCCAATAAGCTGCACTTTAAACCTAAAGAACACAGGATTCAGAAATCTTTTCCATCATAGGAGAATATATTGCATTAAAATGCTACATTTTATTTTACTTACTTGTCCAGAATACAGAGGACAGTATTTGGTGCATCGTTGAAGCTTTCCAACACCTTCTTAACAAACCCGTCTTCGTCTCCTTCTGAAAATTCAACCTGCACTGTTTCCTTATTCAAAATTTTCAAATTGGGAGACCTCAGGAATTTCAAATTCTTTCTATCTCTTATGTCCAAGAGCTGAGAATAAGGATCATCCCGCAGCTTCCGATATGCATCTAGGGCTGATATGAACTTGTATTTTCTAAAATACTCTTGAGTCAAAGGTATGGCAACCAACCAAATGAAAGTACACCCGGCGACGAAAAAAGGATATCTATTTAAAAAGTTATCAACCGAGACGACAATCGATTCCAAATTGATTTTGCCCGACTCTGTCTCTGCCACAGATTCTGCGGCGAGGCAAGGAGAAGCAGCGAAGAGGTCAATTATAGCAAAAGATAAGCACCCGGCAAGATTTTGAGGAGAACTCTGAGAATCGGTTTGAAGCGAAATGGGAATTTTCTTAGTGGAATATGAAGATTGGAATGAAGAATCAGGCGGTTTCGGGTTTGAGAAAAGATTGAAGGGTTTGAAGGCAGGAAGATTTTTCTGGGTTGTGGGGTGGTTTTTGTAGAGTGGGAAAGAAGAAGGGAGGAGTAGAGGAAGCGTATCCATCAAGAGATGAGGAAGGAAGTAAGAGCGACAGAGAAAGGATAAAAATGGACTCTTGTACGACGGATCAACGCCGTTTAATCCTGCTTGGCATGTTAGTGCTCACCGTTATGGTCGGAGTTGGGGCATCACCCCTTTATTCCCCCTTAAGCTAATAATTAATAATATTTTAAAAATAAACTTTTCTTTTCTTTTTTTTTTTGGGTTGAACAAAATTTCATTTTTATCCTTTTATCACTGTTTTTCTATTTGATCCCTCAGTATTATTTTCAAAAAAACTGGTAAATTTTCAGTTGAAAAAGTGAAAATATACAGGAGTATTTATAAATCATTGATAACTAATTTTTTTTAACTTTTAATCACAATTACGCGTAGATAAATTGGATGGCAACAGAAAAACCAAGAAAAAAAAAACCGGACCGGACCGGCCGATTCGACCGGAAAACCGGTGAACCGATGGCTGGTCCGGTCTGAGAGGCCAAAAAAACCGGTTATTAGTTGAACCGTTCTCAACCGGTAATAACCTAATCAAACCGGGAAAACCGCCGGGTTGATGGGTTGCCCGGTTTTGGAAATTTTATTTTTTTTTAATCCGTCAATCCATGAAAAACGACGTCATTTGGCATGGAAAATTAAAAAAAAAAGGCTATCCGGTCCAAATCGAATCAGCTCACTCAACCCCTGCTTCGGTTTCTTTCTCCTTTGCCTTTCACTTCTCGCTGTCGCCACCCTCCCCCAAATCGAAAATCCCTAACTGAATCAACCTTATTGTGCCGGAGCGTTCTTCGCCATCGGAGGTCCCGAATCTTCGCATCACGTCGTCACGGTTGAACGTTGAAGCAGCCGGTGATCGTGGTTCAAGAGCAAATCTACATTGCAACCGCAGGTAGTCGCCTCCTGTGGTCGTTACTTCTTGACGGTGGCAGAATCGTTGTCGCCTTGTCGGAGCTGCAGGTGGTTGATTCTGTGCTCTTGTCTTGTTGTCTTGTTAGTAATTTTTATTCAGCTAGGCTTAGATAGTTAGATCATAAATGTGCTCTGCTGGTAGCCTCTTACGGTTTTTCCTTCACTGAATCACTGGTCATGTTGTGTGCGTTCTTCATAGTGATTGATTTCAATGATTTGTTTACTTGGAACATCATTTAAATGATGATATCTGGTCAGCACATGTGAGAGGATTCATTAATTAAAAGTTTAGAGAGTTAATCCCATATCCCCGATGGCCAAATGTGAACATCATTTAATCAAATGAGAAGCAACGTAAGAACATGATCATACTCGTTTCACTGGTCATGCTTTGTGCGTTCTTTATACTGAATTTGTCAATTTGATCTTTGATTTTTAATCAGTGATGTTGTATTATCCGAGCTAATCCCATAGCAATGAATCCCCAAATGGCCAAATGTGATATTTGATATTTGATTTTCTTGATTTGTTATTTAGTAACAGTGATGGATATTTCAAGTAATCCAAGTTCAAGAAGTGACAATGTGACTCCTAATACGGGATCTTCTGCTCCTAATACTGAAACTTCCACTCCTACACCCACTTCTTCATTACGTACCAAAACTGATCCTGCATGGGCACATATTGCATACAAAAAAGAGGAGACACAGAATATATATACTTGTCTTTTTTGTGCTAATAGTTATAGAGGAGGTGGGATAAATAGGATGAAGCAACATCTTGCTGGTATCACTGGTCAAATAGCTTCTTGTAAGAAAGTTTTACATGATGTACGTCATAGAATATCAGAATCTTTGAAAGAATCTTCAAAGAAAAAAACTGTTGAAAACTTAGAAGAGGATATTGAAGAAACCCATGTTGATTTACAAATTATCATGAGTACTTCAAAGAAGAGGAAAGCTACTGGGAGTATGGACAATTATTTTGCTCCTAGGACAACCCCTGATTCCCAACCAGGTATTAAAAGTGCATTAGCAACTAAAGAAGCAAAACATAATGTGAAAATGTTGATTGCTGAATGGGCTATTGTGAACTGCATTCCATTTAAAGCATTTGATTGCCCTTTATTTCAAAAAGCTGTGGATGGAATTGCTTCAATTGGGCCTGGGTTTAAAGCCCCTAGTGCTTATGATTTCAAAACCAATTTATTGAGTGATTGGAAAAAAGAATGTCAATTGCTGATTGATTGTCATCGAGCTAAATGGAAAAACAATGGCTGCACACTCATGGCTGATGGATGGACCGATGTTAGACAACGCACTTTGATAAATTTCTTAGTGTATTCTACACACGGTATGTTATTTGTGAAATCTGTTGATGCATCAGATCTAGTCAAAGATGCTAAAACTTTATTTACACTATTTTGTGAAGTCATTGAGTGGATTGGTCCTAAGAATATCGTTCATGTAGTGATTGACAATGCAGCCAATTATGTAGCATGTGGCAAACTGATTAAGGAAAAGTATAAAAGCATTTATTGGTCTCCTTGTGCTGCTCATTGTTTGAATCTTGTATTGAAAGACTTTTCCAGTATGCCTCATGTGTCGGACCTTGCATCAAAGGCATCAAGAATAACCATCTTTGCATACAATCATATGGTTTTCTTATCCTGGCTGAGGAAAAGACCGAGCTGGAAAGAAATTGTGCGTCCTGGTGCCACAAAATTTGCTACTACATTTATTAGATTGCACAGCATATATATGCACAAAAATGACTTGTAAGCTTTGGTTGTTGATAAGCATTTTGTGGACCACAAATTATCCAAGACCGAAGCAAGAAAATTTTTTAGTGCAATCATATTAGATAACCGGTTTTGGAATGACTGTTATGAAGTTGTAAAGATTGTATCTCCTTTGATAAAATTATTGCGAATTGTGGATTCAGATGAAAACCTTCATTGCCTTATGTTTATGAAGGCATGCGAAGAGCAAAAATGGCAATTAAGGAGATGTTTAAGAAGAACGAGGAGATGTATAAGCCTTATACAAGAATTATCCAAGCTCGATGGGACAGGCATTTGAAAACCAATGTTCATGCAGCATCATACTTGTTAAACCCTGCAATTACATATGGTCCAGATTGTCTTAGCAAGTCAAAATTAATGATGGCTTTGATTGATGCGGTGGAGTCTTATTCAGATGAAGATGTTGATGGCTTTCTGGTGATGAAACAAGCAACTACTTATCGTGAAGGCAAAGAATCTTTCAGTAGACCCTCATGTCAAAAAGCTGCACAAAAATTAGACCCTTGTAAGTGTTAATACTTTATAGTATTTTCATAGTTATTCACTAGTTCTTTATAATATTGTATGTTAAATGTATTTTATTATGCAGATGAGTGGTGGACATATTATGGTTGTTCAGTTTCAGAATTACAACGCGTTGCAATGCGTATTCTTAGTCAAACTTTTGCTTCTTCTAGTTGTGAGAGGAATTGGACCTTGTTTGAGAGAATTCATACAAAAAAAAGGAACAGATTGGAACATAGCAGGCTGAATGATTTGGTTTTCACAAACTATAATCTGCAATTGAAGCATAGGTACCCTTGGAAATACTAAATGCTTTTAATCTTCTATTTTAATTGATTTATATTTAATTGAATTTTTATTTGTCATTGAAGGAATACATTGAAGAAGAAGAAAAATTATGATCCAATTGACTTTGAAAATATTGACATGGTGGACTTTTGGGTGACTGAAGAAGATTCCACCCCTGAGTTTGATGATAGAGATGTGGTTACAATTGAAAGTGTTCTTAACAATGAAGGCACTGCAAATTCAACAACTTTTGAGAGGGATAATGAAGGTTTATATATATAATTAAGATTCTATTAGTATTCTTAGATGAATATATAACTATTTGCATAATCATTAATATTGATTATTATCTTATATAGGTGATGAAGATATGGACATTGCTGATCCTCCACTTTTGCACGATGATATTGTTACTCCTACTTTTCCTCGCCCAACTGATGATATCTCAGTCCATGCTCCTACCAATGATCTTAATGATGATTTTGATTTTGTATAGTGATGAAAATGTGAATTTTATTAATATTTGCTTGGTACAATTAAACCTTTAAACTACTTTTGTAACTTTCTATCTTTTTTTTTGAGTGATTATTATTTATGAATTCAGTTCTATTTTAATATTGTGAATTAAATTATATTATTTTAATATGACCGGTCCAACCCGATCCGACCTCTGGTTCGACCAGTGACCCTTGATCCACTGCCTCGACCGGTTTAGCTCCCGGTTCGGTTTTTTGTTCCTTGAGAAAAACGCTTGACAGATATATTGATTATATATATTTATACTATTTCTATGTGAATGGTTGGCTAAAAAAAATCTACGGATATGAATTGTGACATGAAATCATGAATTATGCAATGAAATCCATAAACGGAAACAAGTCGGAAAATAATAAAACCCTAGTTGAACCCTTCAAGTAGTTCTTCAACATAGCCTCCAATCCACCCGCAAATCCCTCCTCTCTCTTGAGCAGAGGATTAGTCGGACTTCAACTGAATCAGCAATTACCCACTTCACTAGCTCACTCTGAACACTGGCCAGTGGCTGGTTACCTTGTCCTCTTCCAGTTCTTCGTGCAGGAACCATCAGCGGCGGCAGCGGTATCTCTTTTCATTGTTGGTTGTATCTGGCAGACTTGCTTGTGTACGGCTTGGCGTCCGATCTTTCTTCATCAGCGCAAAGTTTGCCCGCGTCGTGGGGTATGATATTTAGGTGTTTTCTTTTCGCAAATTTTCTTCTTCCGTTGGAAGCACCCAACGGTTTCAGGGTCTTCGGACGCTCAGACTCTTTCTGAAATTGCTTGGAAACACTCCACTTATATGCTTTTATAGTCCGGCTTATGTAAAATTGTAAAATTATTGTCTTTGAGATTTCGGGGCGCCGGGTATCTACTGGCCCCTTATAATCCAAAACAGAGCCCCGCCACTTCTTTACAACTTCAAGTTTTCTCTGTTTGGAGTTAAAATGTACTCATCTGCTTTTTAATATAAGACATATTTAACTAATTTGATTAAATTAAGAAAATTAGGTAAGTTAGTTAATTATAAGAAATATGATACGTTTTTCCTAAAATACCATAATTATCTTTCTTAATACCCCATGTTTCTCTTCTACTTAATTATGGTTGAGAGAGTATTTATAAGAATAGTTTAAAGAAAATTGATAAATATAATAAATAGGTCTTATATTTAGGACCAAAATCAATTTAATAATTAAGTCTTATATTAAAGACCGAAAAGGTATTTAATTTTTTTTTTTCTGGGTTTTTGTTCTGGGTTGGAAGAGAAAAAGCAAATGACATGGTCTTGTATTACACAATAGAGTGAGGTGGCGCTGGAAGGCGAAGCCCAGCCGGCTGTTAAAACCCTTCTAACTTCTAAGGTGGTGTCTGGCAACCATTAAAAATGAATTTAAAAAACACTTTAATGTAAAACACTATAAAAATATTATTAAAATTATGGTTTGATTTTTACTTAAACACCTATTAAATTGAAGACTGAGCTTATAATTTAGAGTGTAAGTTTGGTTTAAGAAAACCGTCTTTGTGGGGCTGAAAAATAAACATGCTAGCTCTTGATTACTGGTGTGCTTGTGTATATATATTTTGAAAACTCTTTCACTTATTAGCGGTTCAATCAAAAATCGGTGGTTCGGATAATGGTCTAGTTTGTTTTGAATATTAAACTAGGAGAGTTGAATCCGTAGCAAACTAATTAAATCAGAATGAGTTGGTGAAAACTGGTAAAAACCAATATGAACCAGTAATGAAACAGTTTGGATGGTTATGTTGTTATTGGTCTTTTTTATTTATTCAACTCTTAATATCTCTTAATTTCTATACATTTAAATGAATTTTAATAATGATTTTGATATTAATAATTATTAATTTTAGTTAATGATAAACTATAAAGATCAAAATTCTCAATGTGATTAATGTTGTTATATTTTGTTATTTTTAATTAAATTATATTATTTTAATATGACCTGTTGGATATTAATTTGATTCCGATCTGACTAACTGATTTTTGAATCACTATCATAACTGGTTTAATGTCTGGTTCAGTTTTTTATTTCTTGCTTATTAAATTGTTATCTTATCTATTTATTATTTTTTTCCTAACTGAAAAAGAGGAGGGGAAAAAAAAAAAAACCTAGCACGCGCTTGGTTTCGGACTTTACTACTTCGGGCGGTCACTCTCTCTCAGCGCACACGACGCCCGGCGGCCGGCCTCTCGATCTTACCTCTCCCTCCCTCAGTCCTTCTCGCAGTCGCCCAGTCGCAGACGCAGAGAGCAGAGTGGCAGCACCGGCACGCAGCCACGCACCACGCAGCTTGACTCTCCTTCCCTTGCGAGTTGCGACACCCGACAGAGCAGAAGCAGAGCAGCAGCGGCAGCGCGCCAGGCCACCAGCGTCTTCGGCCTTCACCTCTCCATCTCGCATCTCGCCTCTCCTTCCCCGTGCTTCACTTCTTCTTCTCCCCCCTCGCCGTGCGCTCGTGCCCGTGGGTTGATTCTTGATTGTTAGTATTTTAGATTTAGATTTCCTGCTCATATATGTTACTTTTCTTTGTGTTAGATATATATCTATATGTGTGTGTGTGTGTATAATCTGATGTAAATGTTAGATTGACCAGTACCTTTTTTGTGTTTGTTTGCTTCTCTTGCTGTAACAATCAATTGCATTCCTTCTTCATGTTGGGTGAGGAGAAAATCCACCTTGTCTCTTTCACTTAGTTTTCTAGAGGTGGGGTGTATAGAGTAGTCTTTTCTTATTTGGAAGTAGGAAATCCAATTTCTACAACTTTTCAGATTTTTCATTTGTTTTCCACCTCATGCACAATTGTAGCCTTACTTTCTTTTTTCAGTTCTCATTATGAATTACGTCTTATCCCCAACTTGTAGTCTAAATATATTTTTCTTTCCTATTGTCATTCATTCATTTTGTTTTCTTTTTCTTTTTCTTTTTCTTGTCATTGTTTTCATAATCTTTGTAGCGTCTTGTTGGGCATAGGGTTGCTGCGCTTCTGCTTCACTGAAGAGGAGTAGCAGCAATGGAGGGCTTGAAGGTTTCAGATGCTAATCTAGTCGTATATGTTCATCCTTCAAAAAGTAACAAAGTTCATCAAGCGGTTCTCAATGAGCTCAGCACTTTGCTTTTCACGTAAGTTATCTCACCTTCCTTTGATTTTATAGGATTTATGAAAGCAGTTATGATTTTTTCTGTTTCAAGGACATTATTGCTCATAAAGTTTTAGCTGTTATATGTAGCTGCTAATTATTTTATTTTTACTAGGGTAGAAAGAGATTCACGGCAATGTTGGGTGCTGGCATTTTTACCCTGTTTTATCAACTAGTGATGAGACAAGTGCAGAAAAGAGTTTGGTTTAATTTGATATGGGTTTCATTTATATATTTGGAAATTGACAATTACAGGATTGCCAAACTCTGCGTGTTGCAAACATGGGAGCACCATAAGTTCACTTTTGAGTTTTAATTTTAATTTTTTGGTATCTTGAAAATTTCGGGGCTCAATTATACCTGGTATACCAATGGGCTTACGTTGTTGTAATGCTATTTTGGTGTGCTGTCCTTGCAGGTTCAGTGAAATCTTTGATGGAGTTGTGTTAGCCTATGATGTCAACTTCCTTGAGAAATGTGCAAAAGTTCTTTCTGGAGTTCATCCTTATTTTGGTGTTACACTAAAGGCAAAGTTGTTACTTTTTTCCCCAAAGCCAAATATGCTTTTAGGTGATTCACTTATTGTGATTTAAGAAACATGAATGTTGGTATTTTGTAGTTACTTGATCGTATCAAGCTATAAATAATGAAATTAATCTTCATATTTTTCTGTTTCATATATTGATTATGTTCTTATTTTTCCAGAGTTTAATCACATCTTTAAGTGTTTTTTGGACCCCTATGTTTCCGTTGCTAATTTGGCCAATTGATTGTTTCCTTCAGAAGCGAAGGTGGTAAAGCTTACGCAAGAATCCATTCATGCCATTGTGCTTGGCTTTTCTTCTGCAGTAATAGCTGACAAGGACATTAGGGAAGAGTTCACATACAGAAATGTGAGTACCTCAACATGATATTCTAAAATATCTTTCTGTCTTTCCTCCTTAATGTTATGATTGTGATTTGATCAATGATGTCGACATGCTGTTTATGTTTCTAATAGAAACATGGGCAAGGTAGGTACATAAGCAGATTGCACAAGCGGCATGTGATAAAGGTTGGAACCATGATACGCTTTGAAGTCAAGAGGTGATAGTGCTGATGCTACCTAAAATGAGATTGTGTTCAATGCATTTCTATTTTCAGTCAGAATCCAATTCAATGTAGTGTGCTAGACATATTTTTGTGTCTTTGTCTCCATTAGGAAGTAAAGGCTTTGCAAATCATCATAACTGAAATAATTGGAATTGATTTTTTCAGTCTTGATGTTAGCTGTTTGTGTTTAAGCCTTCCTGATTGCTTGTTAGGCATTCTGTGCCGGGCATCCTGAATAGAGCATAATGAATGTCAGTGGAACTTAAGGAATTTAATGAGTTATAAATAATATGATGTGCACGAATTAAGTGATTGTAATTTTGTCTATGTTGTGAAAAAGCTATTCATCTTTTTCTGATGTTTATGTGCTGACATTTTGTGGTTGGGGACTGAGTCAATGACATTTTTCCCTTATTGGCATTACTGATTGAGTATTTTCCTATGTTTATTTGTTTCCAAGACCTTTTGATGTCGTGATCCAACAATGAACCATGAAAATGAAAACAATTTGTCATGGTCTGAGAAAGTGGGTAGCTATTTAATAATTTCTAAGCATGATTGAACTATAACAGAGTGGTGGTAGTTATTCGGTAAATTAATTTATTACTCTTAACAAAAAATTTACAACTTAGCAGATCTCAATTTTCTTAAAATGAGTTAGAAAGTGAATTGACCTCACTGTATGATCTAAAAAGTAGAATGAAATATACATTTTGAATTATTTTTTAGATTTATATATTTTCAGTTGGTCTGGCAAATATTTCTTGGAACCTTGGTCACTTATTAGTTTATCAGCAACTGGTAAGAATAACGTTTCATGCACGTCCTAGATATTTTCATATTTTTCTCGCAGAGGTCTCCTTCTTGAAGATGCTTGATATGTCTGCTGCTATTGCAACTTTGTGACATGATTTGCTGTTGTTCATTACATTTGTTCTCTAGCTTCCTGAATTCAGATATTAGATCATACCTATGGTTATGTATTTCCTAAATGTGTCAAAGTTTCGCCTGGCAAATTGCTCATCACATGACTCCCATCAATGATTCGACTCTGCAGCTTTGATGAGGAAATACTTCATGTTTTTGGATCCCTGAAGCTAGATACCACAGGCGGCATTCATTGGTTAGATAAGAACTTGGAAGATGTTCCCCAAAGTGACAGGTTCCTTTTACCCCACTCACTTCAACTCATTTTTGGACTAATAATATTACTGGCATAGGGGATATTTTTGGACATGATTCTAGCATAATCTAATACAGAAGTGCAAAGAAGAAGAGAGAAAATGAGGGAGAATCGCTAATTTTAGAGCAAAACGCTATGGTTGAGGAACCAATTTTCTTGGACAATGCACACGCGAAAAAGCCAAAGAAACAAAGAATTAAAGAGGAATCCTGAAGTTGAAAGTAGCAGGGGAATTCTCTCTTGTATGTATTTTGTTTTCCCAGGTAACTTCTCTTCTTTCACAAAGAAATTACACAACTGAAATTATGAAGAGTAGCAAGACTTTAAAAAAATCATCTAACTTTATTGTTTTGGACACATGCCAGACTGCATTACCAGGAAACGGTTTTTTTATGTTTTTAATTTAATAATTTAATTTCTAGAATTGAACTTTTTAGTTATGTTTAAACACAGATCTGGATACTCTACTCATCCTTCCTCTCATTTTCTTCTCCTCATCCCATCTTCATCTTTAGATTAAATTTGAACGGTTGAAATTTAATATCTTATAAAATTATATTACAATATCCGAAAGATTATATTTTAGACTGTTAAAATTTGATCTGGATATTTAAGTATAGACTACGTGACAATAGAAAAATTAGTTTCATAAAATAATGAAGCTTAGCTGTTCATTTTTCAATCCAACAGTGGGAATGAGAGAAAGAGGAAAATGGATGAGGAGAGAATCCAAATCTGTTTAAACGCATGGTAGACCTATAAATAAATATATAATTTTATATCTTAGTCGCTTGTGTTTGATTATTTGATTGCTGGGTCTTTCTTGCAGAGGGCTTTCGCATTATTTTGCAGCTTGGCAACTGTCTAATGCCCAAGAAACAGCAGCTTCATGTATCACTAGAAAACATGAAAAGAGAAGGGAAAGAGGCCAAGAAATCTTAACAATACCTTGAGTTAGTTTTGGTCTTAGACACAAACAGATTTATTTACAAGCATCAAAACTCAAATATGTTAAACCTTGTAACCCATATTCGGCTTTAATTTAAATCCAAGTTTGTATGTCCTATTGAGTGCTGCCATTTTATTTATTTATATATCTGTCTCCGAATAGAGGCAGCGTCTTACTTTTGCTTTCTTGATTCGAATCATTCTGGATTATCACTCACAACTAGAATACATAAAAATGATTAATAACAACGCATGGTGGCCAGTCTTATTGATGGAACAGTGTGGATATTGTAACCATTTTTATGGGATATCCACATGCAAGGATAAATACAGCTTGCTTTCCCAATAGGACGCTTAGGTTCTGAATTTATGATCCAGGTTGTTTGACACTCCCTCTTATCCAAAACGAGTTACTTTCAATCACCTCACTGAAACCAAAGACTGGTTAGCTCATTAAATCTGTCTTGAATTGAAAGAATTTTTTAACTCTGCCTCTTCAAATGTATCTCACCTTTCTCATCTTTCTTTATATTCACTGTGTACTGCCAATAAGTGAGTAAAATTTGAAAAATGTACTCTCTTTTTTTTGATAAAATCTAAATAATTGAATTGTATGGTTTAAAAAAAATTGTTAAAATTAGTTAAAAGTACCACATACTTAGAAAATATTTTTTTGTTAAATATGTTTTTATTTATAAATGGGTAGATGAAAATGAAGTGGGAAAAAAAACACAGAATGTATGGGAAAGGGATGGAGAGAGAGAGAGAATATTAATTAAAAATGAAAAATAAAAATATATTTAATGTTTAGACCTTTTCCTCTTATAAAAATGTGCTTGAAGAGCACCACATCATTTGCTCTGACAAATGAAAATACATCACATCAATAAATCAAATTTCACGTGCAAGCTTATCTGTATTTTTCTTTCAAAAATTTTAGTTTCCATCTTTTTGCCTCGCTTCTCTCCCCTCCGTCATGTTTTCCTCTTCGTCTTTTTCTTTTTCAAATCCGCTCTCCTTGTCAACAATTTTCCCTTCGCTCCAACCTTATTCACCAGATGCAGAGCGGCGTCCTTTCCTCCTTATTTTTCTTTCAAAAATTCTAGTTTCTATCTGTAAGATTAAGAATATTTGTCTCTTTAAATTAGTTGTTTTTTCAATTTTTATTTTATTATTATAATCCAGACAAAACGTGAAAATTGGTTTCATGAAAAAGTCATTTCTCTTTCCTATTCAGTGTGATTTAAAATCGGTTAAACGACATCTTTGCTTGGGAAGTTTTCACAAAACTAAAGAGTTATGGGTAGTATCTAGAAATTTTTTTTTTAGGGAACAATGTCATCCTAAAAATTGTAAAAACATAGCAATCTCGTCTTGCCCTAACAGACTCAAACTGTCAACCGTTAGTTGACTCAATTACGGCTAAGCTGGCTTTGACATGTAGAATATTATCCCACATGTTATGCTACCTAATAAGTCATGTCGTCGTCATCATCCTCACTGAACAAAAAAAAAATGTAAGAATCAGATTGAACGCACCGTAGTAGATGATATCGAGCCGATCTTCAACTGCACCCGCTTCTTTTTCTTGTTTACTCCCCTTCATCTCCCTCCTCCTTTTCACAGCGTCCGTTCACAGAGGCCAAAAGGTTTCCAAGCTCTTTCGTTGAAAAGTGCAAGAAAATCCCACCGCCAAACCAACCGATTTTTAAATCTTGTTATCCATTTTTTGAACAAGCAACACCTTGGAAACACCCAAATGGTACTATGTTATGCATAATTTATCATTTACCATTTAACAAGTAACATTAAAACCTACTCCAATGGCGGAAATAAGCTCACCGGAGAGTAAATGTTTGAATGGGATGGCAAATGGAATTAATTTTATATATGGTCAACAGAAATTGCAAAAACAAAAGTGAGAATCTCCTAATGACTTCTCAGTTGCAAAAAAGAAAACAAGAGGGAAAAAAAAGGCGGACCCCAAGCTTCTTCCCAAATGCCCTTAACCAATCTCTTTAAAAAAAAAAAAAACCAATCTGGAAGAAAATAGAGAACACCGATCGAAAGCCGGGGAAGATGAACAATGAACAAAAAAATTAACAATTAGCAATTGCCCAAAGCCAGATCAATAGAACACAAAGCTTAATCAACATCCTCACCAAACAAAAAGGAGACGGTAGGAGTCAATGGAAGAATAACGGGAAATTTTCTGCAAAATGTTTCAGAACAAGAACGAGAAGGCTAAGAAGGCAGGAGGGAGAGTGGTGATGATCGAGATCTTTAATGCAGGAGGAAGAGTGGCGTTGGCTTAGATGATGGTGGACCGTTAGAGTCTGTTAGGACAGGTTGACATTACTACATTTTCATAACCTGGGTAACATTACTCCAAAAAAAAAAAAAATCCGAAAATCCATAGCTTTTCGGGATAAAAAGCTCTTTTAAACCCATTTAAAATAGAAAACTTCAACTCAAATTATGCGCGCGCACACATTTATATAACCTTAAACCCTTTGGTTACATATATATATATATATATATATATATATTGAATTAAGAGATTGGTAATAGAATCCATTTGAAACAAGGAGGCATCAGCAAGTGGGGTGAGGAAAGTGATCATAACTATAGACCAGCTACAAAATCTCTCTCATTTTAACGGTAAGCTTTTTAACTACATGTCAGTAAATCAATTAAATGAAATAATAATGACGAAGTAAGTGGAAAAGAAACATAATTTATGGTTACGAAAAATTCCAGAGCAAAAATCCTGAAATTAGTATTTTTTTTTAATTTAGGCACCTAACACTTCAAAATGATGAAGAAGGAGGTAAATCCAAATTGAAAGTTTGAAATTCAAAGGAAATGACAAAATGCCCCATTTTAATTATTTATACGTTGGAATCCATAAATAGAAAATCAGATAAATGAAATATTAAAACTGTAATACATAACTACCTGAATGCAATGGCAAGATGTGCAGAGGAAAGGCTCAAGGTACTTAGTTTAATGGTGGACCAGCTAGATCACAAAGTAGGCGAAATGAGTATAAATGAATCCCACTTTGTTAAAAAAGACCCCTGGGAAGAGGCATTCTGATCGCAAAGCCTTGAGTCGAGTTAATCAGTTAATCAGATACTTGGTTATAGGATTCGAAAAAAGCGTCGAATATCGGTCGCCCCAAGGGTTATTAAAAATAAGAAGATATGCTGAGGGGAAGGGTGAGAAGTCCTTAGGAAGGAGGAATGTGAGATTAAATGAAAAGAAATCTAAGCACAAATGATATATAGGACTGTAGCAGGAGAAACAAAGTATTTTTAATTGAACGATCTAAAACTGAAAATACAAGAATTTTAGGTAAATCGACGTTTTACACACACACACACACAATATAGAGTAGTCTAAGTAAGTGGAATGATAGCTTACTATACTGACTTGTTTCCTTAAACATATGCGTATAGAGTCTAAAGTAAGGGGCGTTATAGTTTATGATAATTGACTGACTTGCTTCCTTAAACGCATGGGCTACAAGCTGGCGCAACCCCGTATTTTGGGTAGTTGATTTGCAAAGAGAGCCTAAACAAAGACTGGCACAGTCAATTACATATTTTTCCCTCGTCAGCGATATATATATTTATATGATTAGAAGTGAAACCACCAAAGAGATGACAGGGAACAAATGCTTCTTTAATCTGATAATTCTATAAGGCATGACGGATCAGTAGTGTATTGTCTTTTTTTTTTTTTTGGGTGAAAAGTAGTGTATTTTAATCTAAAGAATGTTGTTGGCATCTCCATTCCTTTTTATAAAAGATTCTTTATTGGGTATCATCTTTCTATTTTTATAAGAGATATTTAGAGGTTGTTTCAAATTTTTTTGTTAATTTTTCATTACACTCCTATTTAATTACTCATATTACTCAAACTATCATATTGTATTTAATTCCCACTGAAGGAAAGTTTATGTCAGGTGCCAATAACAAAAGGTAGATTTACACCCTAACCCTTTAAATTTTTTTTTTTTAAATCTGAGATCTATAGGTAACTGCCCCTATATTTTCTTGGTCCACTATATAATTGCTTAGAAGTGATAAGGTGAAAATGCGACAGATCAGTAGCTAGTGTATTTGCATCCGAAGAAACTTGTTGGCATCATCGGCACCGACTTGCATCGTATTATCAAAGCATGTAATACATTAATTAAAGAATGAACATGTGCGTTGATTAGCTAGTAAACTGAAAAACTGAGAAAAATATTGAGCACCAAACAGTATGAAAAGAGAGATAAGCTCGAGATGCCGTGGTTGACCAGAAGTAACACTATATATATAAGCTCATCAAGAACCAGATGATGAAAGCCTGAAGGTAGAAGCTCATTAATTATCGGTGACAAATAGAGAGTGATTTCGGAGCGACGATACAATGAATCACCCACGGCATGACCACCCATTGAGTTTGAAACGTGGCAAAGCAAACCCATTTGAGTGCAGTGGATGCAAAGAACTGGGGTTTGGCCCCAGGTACCAATGTTCAAAGGATTGTCACTTCGTTCTTCACGAGGACTGTTTCAAGGCTCGCCCTACGGACCCACCCAGAACTCATTCATTAATGGGCAGCAGCAAATTCCGGTTTCTTTGGGAACCTCCCGGCGGACCGAACCGCCGGTTGTGTCGTGCTTGTGGGATGGACGTACGAGGTTTCATGTATCATGATCAATCCATTCACAAGTTTCACTTGCACCCCTGTTGCATGAACCTTAAGATCACCGTGTGTGATCGATATTTCAGGATGACGCTGATTCTTAGTAGCAGAATACCCCCCATTTTCAACTGTTGTGTGAAATGCCAGAGGAAGGATCTGCAAGAAAAAAAAACAAAGTGCCGTTCAGAGCGTGGTACTACAAGTCCTTTTTTGGAAACTATAAGTACCATGTTTGTTGTGTGAAGAAATTGATCCGTGATAACTGGGAAAGAGGGTATTTCAATGCTGCTGCTTCTTCTTCTTCTTCCGGAGGAAGAAGCTCGTTCAGAGGTAAGACTGATAGTTCATCAAGAAGTGGGAACGTGCAAAGTGATAGAAGCTCGATCACATCATCAGCCACAAACTTGGCAAGAAGAGGCTCGTCGAGGCCGCTGCCGCCGCCAGCAGGAAGAGGCTCTTCGAGGCAGCCGCCACCGGCAGGAAGAGGCTCTTCGAGGCAGCCGCCACCGGCAGGTAGAGGCTTGTTAAGGCTCCGGCCGTCACCACCGCCGCCAGAAAGAAGAGGCTCCTTGAGGCCGCCGCCGCCGCCAGCAACAAGAAGAGGCTCGTGGAGGCCACTGCAGCCGCGGACACCGCCGCCAGCAAGAAGAGGCTCGCTGAGGCCGCCACCGCCACCTCCGCCGCCGCCAACATCATGCGGCATTCATGGGTCGATCAAACAGGCGAAAATAGGTTTCAACCTTATAATACCAGTTCTATTCGGAGATCCAACTCCAGTTTTAGCTTCTCTCGCTGAAAACTTACTGGATTGAAGGTTGGATCCATTATATATGCGTAATGGTGTTTTTATATGGCTCCTAATCCTTGAGTTATGTCTGTACTGCTCTTTCTTGTGTGATGAACTTGTAATAGCCAATAATTGATCCAAGTCTCAGCTGCCAATTGACTTGGTGTTTTTCTTGCCACTTGGTTTGTACTTTTGCTGTACTGTTTGTGCTAAATAAAACTTTCTTTCACGTCTTTTTCTTTTGCGGATAACCACAGAAAATGAATCTACTAATGAAGGTTACAGATTTGCTCAAGAGGAAGAAACCTATAATATTATAGTTGCTCATGGTTATTTGGCCCATTGATCTTCCAATATGCTAGTTTTAAAAAAAAAAACGGGTAAGGTTTTGATCCAAGGATTTTTGAAATAATACCCTTATTTGTCACTTTGGAGTTACTTTAAAATTACTTAAATTAATCGAATTAATGTAATATAGTGCACAATCCAGGTTATATTCACTTTGAGAAGTTGAAATAAAATTAAATCCTAGTAAATAAATGTAAGTAACCTAAACTATAAAAGGATTTTTTTCGATTTTGATGAAAATTAAAATTAAAATACTTTTTTATTTTTTATATAAAAATGATTAAAATGAATGATGATGAAGGAAATAAAAATGAAACACGCGAGTAAACAATGATAATAATCAATCCTCCAATTTAACAATATAGGCAATTCTCACTCCAAAAGATACAGGAATTAAAACAATAAATTAAGAATTATAATTAAGCTTTTAATATAACAACTGAACCACCTCGAATTGTCATAAAATATTTTCCTAAAATCTCAACTTTCTAACTACAACCAGAATAGTAAAATGGAATTAAGGATGCTAATAACTAATGCTTAATTAAAACTCTTAAATCTAAAACAACAGAATTAAAGCTAGCAAAAGACAATATAATCCAGGATACCAGGTTACCTCAGAAAATCACAATATATTAACTCCAAAATCAATGCAAATATCATAACCACAATATCATAACTGAAATTAAAACTATAAACAGCATAATGTCAAATGCTAAATAGTAATCCTGCCACAATAATTTCTAAATATAATCAGATTAAACAATGCAAATTTTTTAATAATCATAAGACCTAGGAATTGTTAAACAACTATTAGATAGGAAATTAAAGTAACTAAAACTCTCTTTTGATGATCTGAGCTCTTACTATTGTTGTTAAATTAGATAATTATGAAGCTCTAGCCACGGTTAGCCATAAAAAATGCCACCTCCAGCAGTCTACCATATCCAGCCATGAAGAACAATGAAGAAGTTGAAGATTGATGATAATGATGGAACTGGATCGATGGAGGATGAAGATTCAGCGAGAATGGGATATGGAGGTCTGATTGCAGCTTGACGGATTCTGTCGCGCTCCTCTCCAGAACGCCGTCAAGCTCGTTCCTCCAGCGCTGTCGGCCACGCTCTGCTCGCCCCTGTTCGTCTGCGTCTCCGTTCGTGCCACTGGTTCGCTGTGTCCGCCGTCGCTCACGTTGCCGCCAAGCGCCCTCGCGTCCTCTCTGTTTTTGCTCACGCTCTGCTCGCTTCATTTTTTTCTTTTTCGCCGACAGCTCCCTCGTGCCTCTTTGTTGAAGATGATGATGATTTAAATAATTTAGGGCAGGTAGTGAAACGCACAGTTTTACTACCTGACCCTCTTATTATTACTTTTTTTTTTTATTTCATGTATTTCTTTCTTCTTCTTTTTTTAATTTTTAATTCTTCAACAAACTTGCAACCAAAATTCAAGAATAAGTAGTATTAATTGTCCTTAAAAATCAATCAATCACAATTATGATAATTTCCACTATTATGCAATAATTCAATTTAAAGCACTCTAATATAAAATATACTCAACTAATGCAATTAAGGACCAATAATAATGACAAAAAACCACCAAAAATATATAAAAATACATTTAAAAACATAGGTTTGTCAATTTTTCCTCCCATTCATTCTCTATCACAGGCATAGATCTGGTTGAAAGATTTTCATTCCTTGCCCCCTGGTATTTTATTTTCATATCCAGAAATTAGAAATTAGAAAATGGGACTCTGAATTCTAATAAATTATCGTTATCATTTTAATGAATTTGACTTTAGGTTTTAGTCCAGATTGATTTATTTTTGAATTTATTTGATTGCGTATACATATACATATATATATATATATATATTATAAAAGAAAACATTCTAAGTTTTGAATGCGAGGCTTTCACAAGAAATATCGATCAAGTACAAAAGACGAGCTCTTTGGAATATCCTTAGAATCCGTAAATAGAAAATCAGATAAATGAAATAACTTTAAAACTGTAATACACAAGTACCTTAAAAAGAGAATGGGAATGTTTTTATATTTGACAAATTTTCCCATACATTATACTACCTCTGGTTCTTAATATAAGACCCTGTTTGACTTTTATTTTGGTCCTAAATATAAGACCCCAATCCACTTTGTCTCTCATATTTATTTTTTTTTTCCAAAGTAACCTTTCTAATAATAAGAGTTCTAGTCAATACACTGATTAGTAAAGATATTTTAGGAAAGACAACATATATTTAGGATAAATAACTAACTCAACCTACTTTCTTATCTCTAATCTCTTCAAATTAGTCAACTGACTCTTATAATTAGGACCGGAGGTAGTATAATATATACTACTTCCGATCTTAATTATAAGAGTTAGTTGACTAATTTAAAGAGATTAAGGAAAGAAGTTAAGTTAGTTATTTGTAATAAAAGTGTTGTCTTTCCTAAAATATCTTTGCTAATTAAATGTATTAGCTATAACTACCATATGTAAGAGGACTATCTTAGAAAAATATATATAAATATGAGAGACAAAGTAGATTAGGGTCTTATATTTAGGATCAAAATAAAAGTCAAACAAGGTCTTATATTAAGAACTAGAAGTAGTATCATATAGAGTCTAAAGTAAACAGTATTATATTTACCAAATAGGAACATTGTGCGTAGGTTATTAGTTATTATAGGTTTTGATTCATGTATTGATATTGACTTGGCTTAAACCTCCACAGGGCAAGCCACCCGACTGAGTTAAAGCCCCCACAGGGGTTACAAGCTGGCGCAACCCAGTGTTTAGGGTAGTCGATTTGCTTAGGAAGCCTAACAAGGACTGTGATATATATATCAATTATATAACTTTTCCCCGTCAACTATATATATATATATCAATTAAGAAGTGTTGGCATATAATTTTATTAGAAGTGATCGCTCTAAAGAGATGATAGGTAACAAATGCTTCTTTAATCTAACATTGCCCCCACCTACATGAGAATGAGTTTGGCAGGAATTTAGCATCATGTTCTTCTAAAAAGCAACCAACAGTTGCACGATCAAGCACAGAGGCAGAGTACAGAAGTATGGTTGCAACACTAGCTGAGGTTCTTTGGTTAAAGTCTTTGTTCTTTGAGCTGCAAATTCAGTTGCCTTCAGTGCCACAGCTTCTTTGTGATAATCAGAGTGCTGTAATGATGACTAGAAATCCAGTCTTACATGCACGAACCAAGCATCTGGAACTGGATCTACACTTTGTACGTGAACGAGCTATAAGGCAAGAAATTCATGTGATGCAATTCCAACTTCAAGTCAAGTTGCTGATGGGTTGACAAAGCCTATTCCCTCTTCACAGTTTTCAGATTTTAAAAAGTATGTAAATGCAGGGGAGTACCTTAAATTGAGGGGGAATGATATTTTGGTTAAGTAACTCATTATTATGTAACTAACATTATTGTATCCTAACAGATTTAGTGATCTGGATTAGTCGTTTGGTTGGATACTTGGTTATATGATTCAAAAAAGCGTCGACTATTGGTTGCCAAAGCGTTATTAAAAATAAGAAGATATGCTGAGGGGAAGGGTGAGAAGTCCTTAGGGAGGAGGTAAGTGAGATTAAATGAAAGGAAATCTAAGCACAGATGATATATAGGATTGTAGCAGGAGAAGCAAAGTATTTTTGATTGACCAATCTAAAACCGAAAATATAAGAATTTTAGGTGAATCAACATTATATATATACTCCTCGATCCGGTCCTAAATATAAGACCCCTTTTAGAACCGAAGGAATATATATATATATATATATATAATATAGAGTCCAAAGTAAGGGGAATCATAGTTTATTATACTGACTTGTTTCCTTAAACACATGGGCTACAAGCCGGCGCAACCGAGTATTTTGGGTTGTTGATTTGCAAAGAGAGCCTAAACAACGACTGGTACAGTCAATTACATATTTTTCCCTCGTCAGCGATATATACATATATATATATATACATATAATTAGAAGTGATAGCACCAAAGAGATGGCAGGGAACAAATGCTTTTTTAATCTGACAAATCTATAAGCCATGACGGATCAGTAGTGTATTGGTTTTTTTTTTTTTGGGTGAAAAGTTTGTATTTTTTATATGAAGAAACTTGTTGCATTGGCATCCCCATTCATTTTTATAAAAGACTCTTTTTTGGGTATCAACCTTTTTTAATAAGAGATGTTTAGAGATTATCTCAAATTTGTTTTATTAATTTCTCATTATACTCCCGTTTAATTAGTTATCTTACTCAAAATATCACATTGTATTTAATTCCCACCGAAGGAAAGCTTATGATGTCAGGTGTCCATGGCAGAATACTTATGGGTAGATTTGCACTTTAACCTTTAATTTTTTTTAAGCTGAGATCTATAGGTAATTGCTCCTATATTTTCTTGGTCAACTATATGTTATATAATTGCTTAGAGGTGACAAGGTAAAAATGTGGCAGATCAGTAGCTAGTGTATGTACACGTGAAGAAACTTGTTGGCATCTTCGGCACCGACTTACATCGTATTATCAAAGCATGTAATACATTAATTAAAGAATGAACATGTGCGTTGATTAAATAGTAAACTGAAAAACTGAGAAAAATATTGAGCAGCAAACAGTGTGAAAAGATAGGTGAGCTCGACACGCCATGTTTGACCAGAAGTAACACTATATATATGAGCTTGTCAAGAATCAGATGATGAAAGCCTGAAGGTAGAAGCTTAATTATTTGCGACAAATAGAGAGTGATTTCGGAGAGACGATACAATGAATCACCCACGGCATGACCACCCATTGAGTTTGAAACGTGGCAAAGCAAACCCATTTGAGTGCAGTGGATGCAAAGAACTAGGGTTTGGCCCCAGTTACCAATGTTCAAAGGATTGTCACTTCGTTCTTCACGAGGACTGTTTCAAGGCTCGCCCTACAGACCTGTCATGCACAAGGGTCCAGATGACCCAACACGAATGCGGGATCCATCTGGGGCCCATGGCCCATTGAGCATACAAGGATCCAGAAGGAAGAGTCAGAGAGCACGACGTAAGACCTGGAAGCTGAGGGAATTGGAGGATTCTATATAATAAGACAAATACGGTTATGAGAGGGTGTGATTGGTATTTTGGAATCTCTTCGTCTCTGTGGTTCTCTCTCCCTGGCTCTTTCTCTCTTTCTCTCTTTTACATTTCCGTTCTGCACTTGTTCTCCTTCTCTTATATTTCTTGCATTGTTTCTTTCTGATGAATACCGATATGATGATTATTGCTGAGTTGTATGTTGAGCTGAAACATTAATAGAAGTTCTATCTTCTGCTATTCGAATATTTCTTTGCGATCATAACAGGACCCACCCAGAACTCATTCATTAATGGGTAGCAGCAAATTCCAGTTTCTTTGGGAACCTCCCGGCGGACCGAACCGCCGGTTGTGTCATGCTTGTGGGATGGAGTTACGAGGTTTCACGTATCATGATCAATCCATATTCAAGTTTCACTTGCACCACTGTTGCATGAACCTTAAGATCACCGTGTGTGATCGATATTTCAGGATGACGCTGACTCTAAAGGGCAAAATGCCCAACATTTTTAAGTGTTGTGTGAAATGCCAGAGGAAGGATCCAAAAGAAAAAACCAAATTTCCGTTCAGAGCGTGGTACTACAAGTCCTTTTTTGGAAACTACAAGTACCATGTTTGTTGTGTGAAGAAATTGATTCGTGATAACTGGGAAAGAGGCTATTTCAATGCTGCTGCTTCTTCTTCTTCTTCCAGAGGAAGAAGCTCGATCACATCATCAGCCACAAGCTTGGCAAGGAGAGGCTCATCGAGGCCGCCACTGCTGCCGGCAGGAAGAGGCTCTTCGAGGCCACTGCCGCCGGCAGGAAGAGGCTTGTCGAGGCCATGGCCATCACCGTCCCCGCCAGCAAGAAGAGACTTGTCAAGGCCGCCGGCGGCGGCGGCGGCGGCAGGAAGAGGCTTGTCGAAGTCACAGCCGTCACCACCGCCGCTGCCGGCAAGAAGAGGTTCGTCGAGACTCCCGCCAGCGAGAAAAGGCTTGTCGAGGCCATTACCACCGCCGCCGCTGCCGCCAACATCACATGGCATTCACGGGTCGATCAAACAGGCGAAAATAGGTTTCAACGTTATAATACCAGTTCTATTCGGAGATCCAACTCCACGTTTAGCTTCTCTCGCTGAAAAATTACTGGATTGAAGGTTGGATCCATTATATATGCGTAATGGTATTTTTATATTGCTCCTAATCCTTGAGTTATGTCTGTACTGCTCTTTCTTGTGTGATGAACTTGTAATAGCCAATAATTGATCCAAGTCTCAGCTGCCAATTGACTTGGTGTTCTCTTGCCACTGGGTTGTACTTTTGCTGTACTGTTTATGCTAATAAAACCTTCCTTCACGTTGTTTTCTTTTGCGGGATCCTCCACCTTTAGACTTTAGTTTTAAGTCCAGATTGATTTATTTATGAATTTATTTCATTCTTTTTTTATTTTAACCAGCAATTTATTTGATTCTCTGTGTGTGTGTCTGTGTGTGTATAAGAAAACATTTTAAGTTTTGAATGCGAGGGTTTCACGAGAAATATCGATCCGCACATCAATCGAGCTCTTTGGAATATCCTTATAATCCATAAATAGAAAATCAGATAAGAGAAATAGCTTTAAAACTGTAATACACAAGGACCTTAAAAAGCGATTAAGAATGTTTTTATATTCGACACATATTCCTATACATTATATAATATTTATCACATAGAGGCTAAAGTAAACAGTATTATATTTACCAGTCAGGAACATTGTACGTAGCTTATTAGTTATTTTCGATTTTGATTCATGTATTGATATTGACTTGGCTCAAACCTCCAGAGGGCAAGCCATCCGACTGAGTTAAAGTCCCCACAGGGGTTACAAGCTGGCGCAATCGAGTGTTTACGCTGATTTGCTTAGGAAGCCTAAACAAGGACTGAGACACACACACACACACACACACACATCAATTATATAACTTTTTCCCTCGTCAACTACATATATATATATATATATATTTCAATTGAGAAGTGCTGGCATGTAATTTGATTAGAAGTGATCGCTCTGAAGAGATGATAGGTAACAAATGCTTCTTTAATCTAACATTGCCCTCACCTAAATGGGAATGAGTTTGGTAATCATCAAATCTACACCATCCATATTGAAATAGTCCAGATTTAATTTCTTTTTTATTTTTATTTTTTAAAATAATTATTTTAATGGGCATGGAATCTAAGATAAAGGTAATCTCTTAACTATCTCTTAATTATATTTTTTTTAAAAAAATAATTTTTTGTTTAAAAAAATTAATTAAAAATTTTTAAATATGGACCACTTAAATTAGTTATGAACAGTTTAGGTTTGATAAGCTTGGGATGTTCATCATCTTCATAAGTATCCAAACTGGTTCCCACCTTACATGACAAGATATATATATATATATATATATATTTGTTTGTATCTAAGTTTAATACCATTTTTACTCCTAAAAATTTCATCTCGTTTTGGTTTTAGTTCCTGAAAGATCGAAACCTTGTTCTAAGGACCAAAAACTTTAGATAGACTAAAGTAAAGTCAAATTTCGTAGTCTTGTATCGATCAATGATTATTTGAATTGATTACGTTCCTAAAGTTTTATAAATTTACTCAATTGGTCCTTTTGATTTGAACAAGAAGTAAAACTATTAAAATTAAGGAATAGAATTGTAACGCTTTTTGAAGGATTTAATTTAAAGAATATATAATGATCTAGGAGAAAGGCTCTATGTTTTAAAATTTGTTTTACATATTAATGAGATATTTGCCCAAAAATAAATGAATATCAAATAAAATATCTCATTAAAATAATTGTTATACATATTATATTTCGAAGTTGATTAAGTAATATTATTTAGCAGGTAATAAATAATAACTGTTTAGCTTTAAAAAAATCGAGGTGAGTTTATGAAGTTATTTAGATTATCTATATCTAACTAGATTTTAATATTTAATTTTTTAAAATAAATAAATTTAAATTTTATTTTTATAACACAAATAAAATATCTTTTAATAAGTAATAACTTAATGAAAAAGTTAAACATAGATTATCTTTCTTTCATTCGTCTATATCCTGCACGCGGCCTCTTTTTTCCATTTTACTGCCTTTTCATTCTCCCGTAGTCATTCCCATTCCATAGATCAATCCTCTCTCCGTCATATATACTAGTATGTGTGTGCGTATATATAGCCAAGCTCAATGTATTTTCAATTGATTTACTTGATTATTATTTTTTTAATCAGGGATGCAGCACTAATGGCTTAGAGTTATAAGTGGATGACTAGAGTCAGTAATACGGGCCAACCCACCGGTTATGGTTGGCTTGTGGCAAGCTCATGGACCGACGGCCATGGGTTGGTCCTAAAAAGACCGACTTCTAATGGGCTGATATTTTACCAACCCAGCCCGCCAGACCATTTTTTTTTTTGTGTCTTTTGTTTTCTTTTAATAAAATCTATTCCAATTCTTAAACACCTAAAATGAAATATACAAATAGAAATTATCATAAATAAAACACGAAATCCAAAGTTCTAAACATTACAAAATGTTAAGCATACATGATACATCATCCTAAATGATTAAACATACATCTCAAATTAAAACATAACAAATCTAGATCAATAATAACACAACCACAATGTTACAAATTACTATCAAGAGCTCAACCATGAGCCACCATTCAATGTTGATATAGTTCAAAGAATGATATGAAGATGTGAAATTATTTGGTTGAGCTTCATAAGTAGAATCATCTTCTCTTTGCTCAACTTACTTTTTCACAAATAAAATTCATAATACAAAGTGAACGATATATTACATTATGGTAATTTTAAATAATGAGAATGAGATAAAGGACCAAAGTAAACATAATTATATTTGAAGAAATAAAATAAAATAAAGTGGGTTAGCTTGCCAACCATGCGCGTTAGCCCGTCGCGAGCTCGGTCTTGGTGGTGACTAGCTCAAAAGATCAGTTTTGAAAGAAGCCTGATTTTCATCGACCCAACTCACTATTTCTTGGTGGATTGATGGGTTGAGTCCATGTATTACCGGCATCAGTGACCTCCCACTCCGGAGGTAGTATTAACAGTACGGGATTACAAACGAATCAAGCCCATAATCTCCTACTTAAAGGGTTCGTGTATCATGATCAATACAAACACAAGCTTGACTTGCACCCTTGTTGCATGAACCTTAAGAGCACCATGTCTGATCCCTATAAAAGGATGACTCTGATTCTTAAGGACAAAATGCCCTCCAAGTGTGTGAAATGTGAGAAGAAGGATTTAGAAGTACAGAGCAAAGGGCCGTTCAGAGGGTGGTCCTACGTGTCTACTTGTGGAAACTATTGTTACCATGTCTATTGTGTGAAGAAATTGATTCTGCATAACTGGGAAAGTGGCTATTTCAATGTTGGTTCCTCTTCTTCTTCTTCGTCTCCAGGAGGAAGAAACTTGTCCATAGATGAGACTGCAACTCAAGCTTGATCACATCAGCCAAAAGTTTTTTGGCCTTGGCAAGAAGAGGCTCGTCGAGATCATCTTTACCTCGTGGGTTGATCAACATGGCCAAAATAGGTTTCAGCGTTATAATCAGTTCTATTTGGAAATCCAACTCTACTGTTCACTGCTCTCCCTGAAAAGTTACTGGATTAAAGGAAACAGATACAGTTCCAGTATATGATATATATAACTTACGCAATGGTATTTTTATATTGCTCGTAATCCTTGAGTTTTGTTTGTATTATGTGTGACGAACTTGTGTCAGCTGATGATTGATTCAAGTCTCTACCAGTTGGCTTAGAACTTGGCAATTGGTTGCACTGTTTTTGCTGATAAAACTTTCTTTCACTTTGTTTTCTTTTACGGGATCCTCCAACCTTTAAGTTTTAGGTTCAAGTCCAGATTGATTTCTTTTTGAATTTGCTTTTTATGTGTAAAAGAACATTCTAGGTTTCGAATGTGAGGCTTTAAGAAGAAGTATTGATCTGTATGTAAATCCAACTCTGGCTGTGAAAAAACTATCTGGACACGAGGTTGCAAATTAGAACTCATAAGATTATGGCATATCATTGAAAAGACAAAATAACTTCATATAATAAATTTCGAATGGATGATTTCGATAGATTTTTAATGAAAAAGACTTAGATATTTAGTTCTTATATTTTGTCCTCATGTCATGTGGATTTTTTTTTATGGATTATTTATTCTTTAACAAATACTATTATTAGCGCTTTGAAATTCTCTTCATCTAATGGTAAAAAAAATTCTCTTGATCTAATTTAGTTGGATAAAAATATCAAATATATAAAATTAAATATCTAAGTTTTCTTTATTTTTAAAGTGATGGAAATAGAAAGAACAACCGTTGATCTTTTGACTTCATGATCCAATACCACACGCAAGTAGAATCACTACGACTTATCCAGCTTTTTTGTTTTGACAAAAAAACGAAGAAGAAGAATCACTAGGACCCAACTTATGCTACACGCGGTAGGTACACGGCTATATTAAAGAAAGGGAGAGGAGTTTCTAGATGTAAAGAACCCGATAATGCGTTGGCCAAAAAAAAAAAAGCCCTGATTGGGGGGGGGGGCGGTGGTAGCGAGCGTTTTTCTCAAAAGTTGGATAAGTATCCTTCACGGAATCTTCCTTCTTATAATGATGTTTGTCATTTTTCTTTTTTTCTTTTTTGCGTCTTTAATGGTGATGTTTTTGGTTTTTTCGGCAATAATCAGATTTGAGGGCTTCAATGACAACAAATCTCACAACGACTTCGATTCGTGCTTTTTGGAGTTGGATTTTAATAATAATGGTCCTGCTCCCTGATAATGAAATTTTAGTAGTTTTGAATTTCTAGGGAGCCTTTTTTTTCCCATATATGGGTATTATATACGTTATTTTTAAAGAGAATAACCTCTCCCACTTTTTCATCTATTGGTCATTATTTGAATTTTAAAAATAATACATAAGTAAATATTTTTTTCTTTTTTGGGCTCTAATGCGCCCAAATCAATCACAGGTGGATCTTCATAAAACCCACCGTTTTCCAATTGAATTAGTTTTGTAAATATGGCATGCAAGGCAAGTAGTAAGAGAAGTTTTGTTTCAATTTACATGAAATTATTTTTTTTAAGTGATTCCCCTGAATGGATTTATTCTCTACAAACTCCCTTTTCAATCTCATATATTTAAGTGCTGTAGACCACGGGCACATGATGGCTCTGTTTGAGTGTTCTTATACCATTAATCCGTTTCCTGCGTCGGTACAAAACAATTGATCTCTTGATGATTTGTTCGTACATTGATTTAGACATCCCAAATTTACTTAAGAGTCGAAGAATTTAGGTTTATACTGTGGGTTTGTCTAGACTTAAATTTGTAATATGTTAATGGCAAAATCAAAACGACACGATATAAGAGTAATTATGCAATTCTCTCTTCTTCTTTTTTACAAAAGTAATTATGCAATTCATATCTTCTTTTCTAAAGAGCAGAACTTGAAGCAAGTGAATAGAACCTTGTTTTTTATTGCTATGTGAGTTAAAGGTGTAATTAATTTATTTATCGATATTCTTTAACTTTAACAATATTATAGAGATATAATTCAACATATACTATGATTATCTTAGATACATTAATTTAAAAGTGTTATGGTAGGAAAATGATTTTTTGCTGTTAAAGTGATATATCGACAAAAGGAAGATTTATTTACAAGCATGAAAACTCAAATTTGTTGAACCTTGTAATATCCTCGTTCGGCATTAATTTGAAACCAAGACTTGTATATCCTATTGATTGCTTCCATTTTATTTATTTACATATCTATATATCTCCGAATAGACGCAGCATCTTGCTTCTGCTTTCTTGAAGAAAATCATTCTGGATTATCACTCACTACTGGGATGTCTTAAAATGATGATTAACAATGCATGGTGACCTGTGCTATTGATGGTACTGTGTGGGTATTTTGACCATTTTTATGCCATATCCACCTGCAAAGATAAATACAGCTTGTTTCCCTATGGGGACACTTGGTCTTTGAATTTATGATTCTCGACTCTCGAGGTTGTTTGTGATATGTGCATGAGCACCAGTTGGATCATATAGATCACAGCACAGTTTTGAATCAGTGATCATTATGAGAAACTTAAATCTGTTTTTGATTGTGTGAACTGTGTGAAGCCATAATTCATACAGCTAGCTGAGACAGTAAAAATTAGTCGTCTCGAGTCCTTTAGAGTATTTTTAATTGAACAATCTAAAACTGAAAATATGAGAATTTTAAGTAAATTTTTCTATGAATGATTTTGTTCACACAATAAGTTAATTGATCGATAGTATACTTACTCAGTAGTGTTTCGTATTTTTCAATATCTTCATTTGATATGTTTATATGTTATTGAGCTTTACAATTATTCTATTTTATTTGCTATCAATTAAAAGAAGGGAAAAAGACATGAAAAAATGACAGTTAAATGATGAAATCGTCAAATGGTCATCCAAATAAGCAAAGTTTTAGTTTAGGTATAGGTGACCAAATTGGGATTTGCAAATTTGTTGGAATGACCAAACACCAAATATCCTTGCTAGAGCTCTAGGGTCCTTGGTCATTAGAGCTCCAGCCTCTGGCGGCTGGTAACTATTGTTTTGAAAGTTTTTTTAAGTCTGGTAATGCGATTAATAAGTTTTTTTTAATACTTTTAACAAATTCATTATAGCAGTTAATAACTGATTTTCTAAGGAATTCAAAAAGTGACTTTTTATAAATTTAGTAACGCAGTTAATTAATAATTTCTGTGATACTATTAACAAGTTTGATATAGCATTTAATAACAGGTTTTTTTAAAATTCAAAAAGAGGCATTTTTGTAACTTTAGTAATCTAGTAACTTGGTTAACAAATCATGTTACAAGTCATGTAACGATATTAACAACTCTTATAACATCATTAATAACTCTAATAACAAGTCATATAATGATATTAAAAACTTTCATAACCTTAGTGATTGCTTAATAAATGGGACAATTTTGTTATACAACCTTCATAGAGAGCTGATATTAAAAACATTAGCTTTCATAGGAAAATTTTATTAATGACACTACGAGAGTTGTTAATTTGACCCGTTAACTGGGTTACTTAAGTTATAAGAATACTATTTTTTGAATTTCTTGAAAAAACTATTGTTAATTGTTATATCAAACTTATTCATAGCATTATAGAACTTATTAATCGCTATAAAATGGATCGCTTTGGGATCAGATGGTTACCACGTTTGACACCCAACCATAAAGATCCCACCATTTTGATCCACTAGCTTGGTATGATGGAATTAAAAAAAAACAAAGAAAAGAAAGATATTGAATAAAATGAAAAAATAATAATTTTATAACAATTTTTTTGGGGTGAAATATATGCTTTTCAGAACATGTTCAAATAATAAGGGGGGGGGGATGGAACATAGATAAAATTTGAAATATATTTTGATATAAAAAAGGTAGGAATATTTTGGATCTGACACATTTTCCTATATATTAGTTATTCATCAGTTAGGGAATTTTAGCGAATTATCAATTTTAAATCATATGTTGATTTTTTTTTGCCAGGACCATAATTTGATATTATTTTTAAAAAAATTATATATCGATAATAATTGGATAACCGAAAAGAAAAATATATATGTACACAAATAAAAAATGTGCTCCTAAAATTTTGTCTTTGATTCGTGTGTCTATAAGTATTAAAATTTCTTCAATTCACACATGAACAGATATTCCTCCAAAGCAACAAATAAAATTTTATACGATCATTTTCATCCCACAAGGAGGCAAAGGGAGAGGAGAGCAGAGCAAAATTCTTGAACGTCAACCGAAGTTTAGAATATATTGATATAACAAAAAGGGGAAAAAAGAGTATATTAAAAAATTACGAAAGAAGAAAAAAGGGATTAGGAGTCTTTTTATGTTTCACACATTTCTTTCATACATTATATAATTATATATCATATAGCATCTAAAGTAAGCAATATATTATTTATCAGTTATGAAACACTGATAAGAAAATAATAACTAAAAAACTTTTAAAAATTTTTAAAAAATTGAGATTAGTTATAACTTATAAGATTAGTTAGATATCATCTGTACTTGATCAATTTACTTTGACTATTCTTCCCTCCCTTAATTTCTATCACCGCCTCCCATCACCCCATATATATCCAAATCCCTTTCCTCCTTGTATCTTCTGCTTTTCTGCGAAACATCCGATCCGCGTAAAAAATTTATAATTGACTGACTTGTTTCTTTTAACTGTGGCTTTTCCCACTAAACTAATTACATTTGGGTGGCTAATAAATGAATTAATTATAAAGTCACTTTCTTTCGTTGATTGAAACCTTGCGTCAAGTTATCAACCATCATTCTCGAAGATTTGCCCGTTTGGATTTTCTGTCAAAAATCAATTATTATTGGCAAACTCATGGTTTTCGTCAAAACAAAATCGAACACTCCTTAAAATGTCAAGATCAACTTTTAAAATATGTTTCAAAAATTTCATCCTTTACATATTTACTATTTGAATCACGTCATTTATAAATAAATTTGTAAGAAATTGAATTTCTTAAAACCTCTGGTAATTAATATTTTCATCCGAGACTCATGGACTCTTTTTCCTATATATTCTTCGTCATCCATGTCTATGCCTATATATGCCAATTAATTAAGCAGAGGTCTACAATTGATTGGAAGTGATAGCGCCCAAGAGACGATAGGCGACAAATGTTTCTTTAATATCTCACAATGCTCTCAGCCATGACAGACCAATACTGTATCCATATATGTGAGAAACTTACAGGCACCTTCGGCACCAAATTATAGCGTATTTTTAAGGCATACTATGCATTAATAAAATAATGAATATATATATGTATATGTTCCTTGATCAAATAGTAAACTGAAAATTCGAGGAAAGTACTAAGCAGGAACAGTATGAAAGAGAGTCTATCTCAAGAAGCCAAGGTTGACAAGAAATAACACCATATATATAAGCTCATCGATCAAGAACCAAATGGAAGTATCAACGTAGAAGCTTATTATCAAATAGAAAGTGATTTCGTAGAGACAATGAATCACCCATGGCATGACCACCCAATGAGGCTGGAACGAGACGAAGCAAACCCATTTGAATGCAGTGGATGCAAAGAACTAGGGTTTGGCCCTAGGTACCAGTGTGAAATGGATTGTCCCTTTGTTCTACACGAGGACTGTTTCAAGGCTCGCCCTACGGACCAATCCAGAACCCATCCATTCATGGGTAGCTGCAGATTCCAGTTTCTCTGGGAACCTCCCGGCGGACCGAACCGCCGATTGTGCGACGCTTGCGGGAGGGACGTTAGAGGGTTTGTGTATCATGATCAATACAAACACAAGCTGGATTTGCACCCTTGTTGCATGAACCTTAAGAGCACCATGTCTGATCCTTCTAATAGGATGACGCTGATTCTTAAGGACAAAATGCCCTCCAAGTGTGTGAAATGTGAGAGGAAGGATTTAAAAGTACCGAGCAAAGGGTCGTTCAGAGGGTGGTCCTACGTGTCTTCTTGCGGAAACTATTGTTACCATGTCTATTGTGTGAAGAAATTGATTCTGGATAACTGGGAAAGTGGCTATTTCAATGTTGGTTCCTCTTCGTCTCCTAGAGGAAGAAACTTGTCTATAGATGAGACTGCAAGCTCAACCTCGATCACATCAACCAAAAGTTCGTTGGCCTTGGCAAGGAGAGGCTCCTCGAGATCATCTCTCACTCGTGGGCTGATCAAACTGGCGAAGATAGGTTTCAGCGTTATAATATCAGTTCTATTCGGGAATCCAACTCCACTGTTTACTGCTCTAGCTGAAAGCTTACTGGATTAAAGGTTTTTGATAGATCCAGGTCGGGTACATGTTATACATATGTACATATGTATGTATATAATTTACGTAGTGGCATTTTTATATTGATCGTAATCCTTGAGTTGTTTGGATTACTCTTTTAGGTGTGACGAACTTGTGATAGCTGATGATTTATCCAAGTATCCGCCAATTGGCTTCGTGTTCTCTTGGCACTTGGTTGTACTTTTGCACTGTTTTTGCTAATAAAACTTTCTTTCATTTTGTTTTCCTTCACTGGATCCTCCATCCGTTAAATTTTAGGTTCAAGTCCAGATTGATTTCTTCTTTAATTTGTTTTTTATGTGTAAAAGAACATTCTAGGTTTCGAATGTATGTGAGACTCTTTAATGTGAAAACTATCTGGAGACGAAGTCGCAAATTATAACTCATAAGATTACGAAAATCATTACAAAAAGGTTTAATATTATAAATTTCAAATGATGATTTCGATGGATTTTTAATGAAAAGACTTGGATATTTTTTTAGCCAGAGAAAAAAAGAGACCCAGATATTTAGTATTATATTGTGTCCTCATCATGGCTGTGGAATTTTTATAAATTATTTATTCTGTAACAAAAGCTATTATTAGCACTTTAAAATTCTCTTGATCTAATTTAGTTGGATAAACAAATATTAAACATATACAATTAAATGTCCTAAGTTTTGTTTATTTTTAAAGTGATGGAAATAGAGAGAACAACCGTTGATCTTTTGCCTCATGTTCCAAAACCACACGCAAGTAGAATCACTACGACTTATCCAGTTCCTTTTTTCCCAAGAAATAAGAACCACTAGGACTCAACTTATGCTATCCGCGGAGGATACGCTACTAATTAAAGAAAGGGAGATAAGAGTTTCTAGATGCAAGTGAACCTCATAATGCAGTGTTGTGCTGTGTCTAACTGAAAAGTAAATTTACTTTGACTATTCTTCCATCCCTTAGTTTCTATCTTCACCTCCCAATGCCTCATATATATCCAAATCCCTTTCCTCCTTCTATCTTCTGCTTTTCTGGGAAGTATCCTGTTAGCGTAAAAAAATCCATAATTGACTGACTTGTTTTTTAGCTCTGGCTTTTCCCACTAAACTATTAACATTTGGGTGGCTATGAACTAATTATAAAGTCACTTTTCTTGCGTTGACTAAAACCATGCATCAAGTTATTATCAACCTTGCCTGACAAAGATTTGCCTGTTTGGAGATTTTGTATCAAAAATCAATTATTGTGGCAAACTGATGGATTTCTTCAAAACAAATCAAACAATCCTTACAATGTCAAAATCAACTTTTAGACTGAAATTTCATACCAGCTTCTGTTAATTATAAATCAATTTTATTTAAAAAATTATTTTCTCATCGCTTATCCAAATAGGTCCATTCCATATATAACATCATATAACGTCAGAGCTGACACAAACACGACTATATATCAATTATATATGTGTGTTTGGAAAAATTACGCATAACTCCCAAGTAAGAAAATTGAATACAGATATGTTTTAAAATTTTCATACTTAAATTTACATATTTACAAGTCACGTCATTTATAAATAAATTTGTAAGAAATCAAATTTCTTAAAACTCATTATATTTTTATCTGAGAACAGTATTGTGCTAGGTCTAGCTGAATAGTTAATTTAGTTATTGAATATCCAGGAAGCCTTTTTCTCAGTTATTTCAAAAGACAATAACGTCTCCCACTTTTTCCTCTACGGATCAGTATTTGAATTTTAAAAATAATAAATTAAAAAATAATTAGATAAATAAATATTATTTTTTCGTTTTGGTCTTTAGTACACCAAAATCCCTTAGTTGTGGATCTTTCATAGAACCCAATATCTCCTATTCATAATTGATGGATTTATTTTTTACAAATGCTCCCCTTCCTATTTCATATTAAGCGCCCCATCATGATGGCGGGCACATGATGTCTCGGTTAACAGTACGAGAAAATTGTTCTCTTGACGATTTGTGCTTGCAGCAATTTTATATTTTAGACATCCTAAATTTATTTACATACACCTTTTTCTATGGTATATAGCCTTTGTCGCAGATAGAATATCCACGATTATGAAATTTATAAATAATATTATAGGAGACATCGTCTTAATTTCAAGCAATCTTCCTTTCACTCACACATACATATATATATATATATATATTACTTTAACAGTAAGCAATCGTTTTCCTAGCAACGCCATCTAATTAACATGACCACTATGATAAAGTGGAACACGTTGAATGATATTTTCATGATATTGTTAAAGTCAAAGAATATCAATAAAAAATTAATTATACCTAATGAAAAGCAAGAATCTATTCACTTGCTTCATGTTATGTACTTTCTCTTATATCTTACTATACAATTTAAACACACAATATATAGACCCAATTTTTTCTACTCTTCTTATTTTATATGATGTCCAATTCAAATAATTTGTTGTAGTGGTGAGAGGTATCATAGATTTGGGATGAGTGGGGTTTGCGAGCTAACTTTAATTACGATTAGTCTTTACGTTTTGAAGGATAAATAAAATTGTTAATTAAAATTATGTAGTAGTGGAATCATTATGTCAGGGATTACTGTCGACCTAATCATCTCTGGTTCTTTTGTTTTTTTAAAATCATGACGCGTGTCTTTCTCCCGTAAGTCTTCTATGTTGTCCTTCGTTGTCCCTTCGTCTTGGAAGTTGGGATAAAATTGATGGACCAAATCGATAACGTAACTAAGACAAACTTGAGAAATTTAATTTATTGATAAATTTAATTACTTCATTGTCACTTCTCTTGTATGTGGGAACTGAGGGAGCAAGATTGAGTCCTTTTTCTTCGTCAACGATGGATATATCAATTAAACGGCTGGAAAGAGGATAATATATAATAACCAAACCTAAAAGAATATAATCATAACTAAATTATATAATTATATTGACTGACTTCTGGCCCAAGAACATCATAATTTACTTAACTCTTGCTTTCTGTACAAAACTATTCAAACTTGAATGACTGATAAATGAATTCCTTATATATAAAGTCACTTTCTTGTGGATCCCATCGATATATTTAACTCTCCACATAAAAATTATGTTTTATTGAACGATATAATTCTGAAAATATATATTTTTTAAGCAGACTTTTATGAATAATTTGCAAATATGATAATTGGCGGCTAATTAATTAATCAGAGTGTCATGCATATGGTTTTCGGCATTTTGTGTCTTTTTGCTTCTATCATTTTTCAGTGCTCGATCATGTCCACTGAAATTGAATAGTCATGATCTTACGTCCATTGTCATGTTTTTATATTCTTGTTTTGTAATTTTATTTTATGAATTTTAGAGGAAAAGACAATGAGATATAATGAAGCATTAGTGAAAATAGTATTTACCTTTTTGTTAATTTCTTTTTCTGCATTTGTTTTGGAAATCAATATAACAATTAATGAGGGGGGGAAGTTGTTTGGAGCATCCAAATACGCCTGCAAAAGCGAAAAAATCAATAGGATAAATTGGAACATTATTATTTATATTCATTTCAAATTGTGTCACTTTTAAAGTGAGATTAACGTAAGTTGATTTGATCTATTCGATATCTATGAAAAAATTGACGTAAAACGCTAACAACATGTTAATCTCATTAATAAGAGAATTTTTAATTTAACATACTTTATTACATAAGTTATTATAAAGAGCCGACATAGTGTAATAAGTAAATAGGTGTGGGGTGTATGTATTGTTATTTTTTAGTATTATTTATTTTGTTTCAACGAATCTAACCATGATTATTAATAGATTACTAACTCGCGTGGATTAAAAAAAAAAAAAACATCTATCGAACGAAATGATCAACCTTCCTTGCCCAAGTCAATGCAATTTAAGGGCCTACACAACGACTGCTATATGTCAATCATATACACATATGAAATTTATTTATAGGTCTAAAGTGAAAAAAAATAAATACAGATATGTATAAAAATTTTCATATTTACAAGCAAAATTTATAAATATTGACTTCCTTAAAAGCTGTTAGTATTTAATTTTTTAACGTGAGACCTACGGGCAATTTTCCCTATATTTTCTTCGTCAACAATATATAGTACATAATTGGTTAGAAGTGATTAGTTACACCTCATCAAAAAAAAAAAAGTGATTAGGTAAGAAGTGATTGTGTACAAATGCTTCTTTAATGACAGATCAATAGTGCATTTATATATAACGTATTTTCAAAACATGAATTAAACATTTATAAAAGACTAAACATGCCAGTCGATTTAATAGTAAACTGAAAAATTGAGGAAAAAAAAATATTGAGGCAACGGACAGTACGAAAAGAGACATAAACTCGAGAAGGTAAGCTGGGTTGACCAGAAATAACGCTATATAAACTAGTCAAGAACCAGATGAAAGTCTCAAGGTACAGAAGCTTGTCAATGAGAAATAGAAATAGAAAGTGACTTTGGAGAGAGACAATGGATCACCCACGGCATCAGGATAATCACCCAATGAGGCTGAAACGAAACGAAGGAAAGCCATTTTTGTGCAGTGGATGCAAAGAACTAGGGTTTGGTCCAAGGTACCAATGTGCCAAGAATTGTGATTTCGTCCTTCACGAGGTCTGTTTCAAGGCTCGCCCTTCAGACCCACCCAAAACCCATCCATTCATGGGTGACTGCCGATTCAAGTTTTTCTGGGAATGGATTGCTTTGGGATTAGATGGTTACAGCGTTTGACACCCAACGATAAAGGTCCCACTTTGATTCACTTGTTTGGTATATCAAATGAAAAAAAAAAAAACAAAGAAAGATATTGAATAAAATAAAAAAACTAATTTTATGACAATTTTTTTTGGAGGTGAAATATGTGCTTTTCCGAACATGTTCAGATAATCAGGGTCGGAAGGAACATAGATAAAATTTGAAATATATTTTGATGTAAAAAAGGTAGGAATATTTTTAATCTAACACATTTTCCTATACATTAGTTATTCATCAGTTAGGCAATTTTAGCTAATTATCAATTTTAAATCATATTTTGACTTTTTTGGCCAGAAATATATTTTGATGTTATTTTTTAAAAGAAATCATATATCGATATTAATTGGATAACTGAAAAGAAAAATATACCTGTACATAAATAAAAATGTGCTCCTAAAATTTTCTCCTTGATTTGTGTGTCCATACATATTAAAATTTCTTCAATTCACACATAAGCAGATATTCCTCCAAAGTAACAAATAAAATTTTAAAAATGATCATTTTCATCCCACAAGGAGACAAATGGATAGGAGAGCGAAGCACGATTCTTGAACGCAGACCAAAGTTTAAAATATATTGATATAACAAAAAAGGAAAAAAAGAGTATATTAAAAAATTACAAAAGAAGAAAAAAGAGATTAGGAATGTTTTTATATTTCACACATTTTTTCATACATTGTATTTATCATATAGCGTCTGAAGTAAGCAACATATTATTTATCAGTTATGAAACATTGATAAGAAATACTCCTCCAATGCTTAACATATGACCTGATTGTTAAGTTAATTTTGGTCCTAAATATAAGACATATTTCTTATATTTATCAATTTTTTTCTAAATTACTCCTATAGATATTCTCTCAACCATAATCAAGTAAGTGAGGGAGGGAGAATATTAAGAAAGATGATTATGATGTTTTAGAAAAAACATACCATATTTCTTATAATTAACTAACTTAGCTAACTTTCTTAATCTAATCAAGTTAGTTAAATAGGCCTTATAGTAAAGACCAGAGGAGTAATAACTAAAAAACGTTTAAAAAATGGATATTAGTTATAAAATTGTTTAGATATTCTTAATCAATTTACTTTGACTATTCTTCCACCCAGTAATTTCTATCACCGCGTCCCATTACCTGATATATATCCAAATCCCTTTCCTCCTTGTATCTTATGCTTTTCTGCGAAACATCCGATTAGCATAAAAAATTGATAATTGACTGACTTGTTTCTTTTGACTCTGGCTTTTCCCACTAAAGTACTCGCATTTGGGTGGCTAATAAATGAATTAATTATAATGTTACTTTCTTGCGTTGATTAAAACCTTGCATCAAGTTATCAACCGTCATTAACGAAGATTTGCCTGTTTGGATTTTATATCAAAAATCAATTATTATTGGCAAACTCATGGTTTTCTCCGAAACAAATCAAACGCTCCTCAAAATGTCAAAATCAACTTTTAGCCTGAAATTTCATACCAGCTTCTATTCCCAAAATCATAATTATAAATCAATTATAATTTAAGTATATATTTCTCATCGCTTATCCAAATAGGTCCAGATATAATATAACATAAGAGCTGACACAAACACGACTACATATCAATTATATATATATTTGGAAAAATTACTCATAAATCTCAATTAAGAAAATTGAATATAGATATGTTTCAAAATTTTCATACTTTAAATTTACATATTTACAATTTGAATCACGTCATTTATAAATAACTTTGCAAGAAATTGAATTTCTTAAAACCTGTTGTAATTAATATTTTCATCCCAGACTCAGGGACTGTTTTTCGGTCATCCATGTCTATACCTATATATGTCAATCAATTAAGCAGAGGTCGATAATTGATTGGAAGTGATAGCTTCCAAGAGATGATAGGCAATAAATATTTCTTTAATATCTCACAATGCTCTCAGCCATGACAGACCAATACCGTATTCATGTACATGGAGAAACTTACAGGCACCTTCGGCACCAAATTATAGCGTTTTTTTTTTAAGGCATCTATACATTAATAAAATAATAACTAAATGTATATCTTCCTTGATCAAATAGTAAACTGAAAATTTAAGGAAAGTATCGAGCAAGAACAGTATGAAAAGAGAGACTATCTCAAGAAGCCAAGGTTGACAAGTAATAACACTATATATATAAGCTCGTCGCTCAAGAACCAAATGGAAGTATCAACGTAGAAGCTTATTATCAAATAGAAAGTGATTTCGGAGAGATAATGAATCACCCATGGCATGACCACCCAATGAGGCTGGAACGAGACGTAGCAAACCCCTTTGAATGCAGTGGATGCAAAGAACTAGGGTTTGGCCCTAGGTACCAGTGTGAAATGGATTGTCCCTTTGTCCTACACGAGGACTGTTTCAAGGCTCGGCCTACGGACCCATCCAGAACCCATCCATTCATGGGTAGCTGCAGTTTCCAGTTTCTCTGGGAACCTCCCGGCGGACCGAACCGCCGATTGTGCGACGCTTGCGGGAGGGACGTTAAAGGGTTTGTGTATCATGATCAGTATAAACACAAGCTTGACTTGCACCCTTGTTGCATGAACCTTAAGAGCACCATGTCCGATCCTTATAATAGGATGACGCTGATTCTTAAGGACAAAATGCCCTCCAAGTGTGTGAAATGTGAGAGGAAGGATTTAAAAGTACCGAGCAAAGGGTCGTTCAGAGGGTGGTCCTACGTGTCTTCTTGCGGAAACTATTGTTACCATGTCTGTTGTGTGAAGAAATTGATTCTGGATAACTGGGAAAATGGCTATTTCAATGTTGGTCCCTCTTCTTCTTCTTCGTCTCCAGGAGGAAGAAACTTGTCCATAGATGAGACTGCAAGCTCGAGCTCGATCACGTCAGCCAAAAGTTCTTTGGCCTTGGCAAGAAGAGGCTCGTCAAGATCATCTTTCACTCGTGGACTGATCAAACTGGCGAAGATAGGTTTCAGCGTTATAATATCAGTTCTATTTGGAAATCCAACTCCACTTTTTACCGCTCTCGCTGAAAAGTTACTGGATTGAAGCAAAAGGATACAGTTCCAGTATATGATACACGCACGCACACACACACACATATATAATTTATGTAATGGCATTTTTATACTGCTCGTAATCCTCGAGTTTTGTTTGTATTATGTGTGACGAACTTGTGTTAACCGATGATTGATCCAAGTCTCTGCCAATTGGGTTCGTCTTCTGTTGGCACTTGGTTGTACTTTTGCACTGTTTTTGCTGATGATAATGAAACTCTCTTTCACTTTGTTTTCTTTTACGGGATCCTCCAACCTTTAAATTTTAGGTTTAAGTCCAGATTGATTTCTTTTTGAATTTGTGTTTTTTTGCTTTAAAGAACATTCCAGGTTTCGAATGTGAGGCTTCAAGAAGAAATATTGTTTTGTATGTAAATCGAACTCTGGATGTGATAAACCATCTAGACACGAGGTTGCAAACTAGAACTCATAAGATTACGACATATCATTAAAAAGATAAAATAATTGCATATTATAAATCTCAAATGGATGATTTCGATGGATTTTTAATGAAAAAGACTTAGATATTTAGTTCTTACATTGTGTCCTCTTGGCGTGTTGGATTTTTTAATAGATTAACAAATACTATTACTAGCGCTTTGAAATTCCCTTGATCTGATGGTCAAAAAAAAAATTCTCTTCATCTAATTTAATTGGGTAAAAATATTAAACATATAAACTTAATTATCTAAGTTTTGTTTATTTTGAAAGTGATGGAAATAGAGGGAACAACCGTTGATCTTTTGCCTTCATGTTCCAAAACCACACGCAAGTAGAATCACTACGACTTATCCAGTTAATTTTTTAAAAGAAGAAGAAGAAGAAGAAGAAGAATCACTGGGACCCAACTTATGCTACACGCGGCAGATACACGACTAGATTAAAGAAAGGGAGAGAAGAGTTTCTAGACGTAAAGAAACTCATAATGCCTTTTCTCTCTCCTCCTCTTTCGATTCTTCAGGGCGGTGGGAGTGTGTCTTTCACGGAATCTTCCTCTTTATAATAATGTTTCGTCATTTTGTTCCTTTTTTTTTAAATCTTTAATGGTGGTGTCTTTGGTTTTTGCGACAATAATCAGATTTGAGGGCTTCAACGACGACAAATCTCACATAGCGGTTTAGATTTGCGTTTTTTGGGATTGGGTTTTGATGATAATGGTCCTGCTCCCTGATAATGCAGTTTTAGGCTTGAATTTCTAGGAAGCCCTTTTCTCATATATGGTTATAATATGAGTTACTACTTTTAGTTTTTAAAAAACTAGTTAACTAATTTGAGTAAATTAAAAAAAGTTAAATTAGTTATTTATAATAAATATGTGTTGTTTTTCCTAAAATATCTTGGCTAATTAGGTGTATTGATTAGAATTATCATTATCATAAGAACTATCTTGGAAAAAAATGGATAAATATAAAAGACAAAATAGATTGAGGTCTTATATTTAGTATCAAAATAAAATTTAAACGAGTTCTTATATTAAAGACTGGAGGTAGAATTTCTAAAGAGAATAACCTCTCCCACTTTTTCGTCCATGGGTCATTATTTGAATTTTAAAAATAAGAAATTCAAAAATAAGAAATAAATATTATTTTCTTTTTTGGGTTCTAATACACCCAAATCAATCACGGGTGAATTTTTTATAAAACCCAACATTTTCCAATTGAATTAGGTTTTTAGAAATATCTTACAATATATGAAGAGTTTTGTTTTGATTTACGTGAAATCACTTCTTTTTAAGTTATTGTAAATGGTTGCTAGACTCGCTCTGAATGGATTTACTCTTTACGAACTCCCCTTTCAATCTCACATATTTAAGTGCTCTAGCATGACCACGGACACATGATGTCTCTGAGTGTTCTTATATCGTTAATCCTTTTCCTGCATACAAAGCAATTGATCTCTCGATGATTTGTTCGTACATTGATCTTATGATTCAGATGTCTTAAATTTACTTACAGACATTTTTTGCATGGTTAACCCAATTCCTCTCGAGCTAGAAGTCAAATAGCCTTTCTCAAATGTATAATATCAATGCACAATTATAATAAAGAACGTCTTAGACGTCAACATAATTTTAAGTAATATTCCTTTTGCCCATATATCACTTTAATAGGGAACAATCATTTTCCTAGCATAAAACTTTTAAATCAATCTATTTAGGATAACCATAGGATATATGCTAAAGTAGCTGGCATGCGTTGAATTATATCTCTATAATATTGTCAAAATCAAAGAATATCAATAAAAGACTTAATTACACCTTTTATGGGCCAATAAAAAGCAAGGTTCTATTCGCATTCTTCATGTTCTGCTTTTTAGAACAGAAGGTATGAATTGCATAATTACTCTTATATCGTGACATTTTGATGTTGTCATTAGCATATTATTCTTCCGGTCACCCATTTTGTAGTGTATACATTATAAAATAGGTCTTATATTTAGGATCAAAAGAGTACAAATTTACGTCTAAAAACACACACACACACAGAGTATAAACCTAAAGTCTTCAACTCTTCTCATTTCGTATGACATCAGCTTGGAATAATTTATTGTGGAAGTTGGGGTTTGTGAGCTAACTTTAATTAGTTTTACAGTCTTGTATTGATCAACGATTAATTACTTGAATTAATTAAGTCTCTAAAGTTTCATAACCAAGTTATAAATATATTGACTGACTTCTGATCTGGCTTAAAAAATTATAATTGACTGACTTGTTTCTTTTAATTAACTCTGGCTTTCTGCACAAAACCATTCAAGCTTGGGTGACTAATAAATGAATCCATTATAAAGTCACTTTGTCCTAGATCCCATCGATATTTGGCTTCTCCAAATAAAATTTGTTTTATTGAACAATCCAATCCTGAATGTATGCTGGCACAGAAAAGTGGGATCAATGTAAGTTGATGTATTCAACATCTATGAAAATATTGCCGTAAAACGCTAATAACATGTTAATCTCATTAATAAAAACATTTTAGTTTAACATATTTAATACGCACTATACAAGTTATTATGAACAACGGACATTGTGTAATTAAGTGAATATGTGTGCTGTGCACGTATTATTATTTTTTCATGTTATTTATTTTGGTCCAACTAATCTGACCATGATTATTAAAGCACTAGCTCGCGTTGATTTAAAGAAAATCCACCTCATATTTACGGTTCAAACTGGCATGTTTCCAAGACAATCAGACAGATTACGTTCTTTTTTTTTTGGGAAAAAAAAAAGAACCACTAGGACTTAACTTCTGGAGGATACGCCGCTAATTAAAGAAAGGTAGAGTAGAGCTTCTAAATATAAGTGAACTTCATAATGCAGTTTAGGGGTTCTTTTGCTGAAAACTAAACCATGATTTTAGAAATAATTTTATGGAGTTTAAAATAAACATGTGAAAATAATTTTATCTTGATTAATATGAAAATAATTTTTTAAAATGTTTTTGAAACATCCCAAACACTCCTTAGCCTTGAATTTCCGGGGAGCCTTTTTCTTAGTTATTTCAAAAGAGAATAACCTCTTCCACCTTTTTCTCTACGGATCATTATTTGAATTTTAAAAGTAATAAATTAAAAGATAATTAAATAATGTAATATTTGCCAAAATCCCTTACTTTTGGATCTTTCATAGAACCCGATATCTCCCACTCACACTTGATGTATTTTTTTTTTTTTTCATGACCATGTGTACATGATGTCTCAATTAGCAGTACAAAACAATTGATCTCTTGACGATTTGTCCTTACATCAATTTTATACTTTAGATAACCTAAGATTACTTATATACACTTTTTTCTGTGGTCAATCTAATCCCCTGGGGTTAGTTTAAAAACCATGTAGAAATTTATATAATAATATTATAAGAGACATCATCATAATTTGAAGTAATCTTTCTTTCACCCGCACGCGCGCGCGCACACACATATATATGTATATCACTTTAATAGGAAACAATCGTTTTCCTAGCAACGCCATCTAGCACGACCACTAGCTATATGATAAAGTAGAATACGTTGAATGATATTTTCATGATATTGCCAAACTCAAAGGATATCAATACAAAATTAATGGCAGAATTACAATGAGTTCTCAAAGAAGAAAAATAATTACAAAATAAATTCAGAAGTTGTCATTTCTTACTTTGAAACTTGTCATTACATGCTGTTTAGGTTGTTATTCGAATTATTTTAGTAACTATTTTACTTCCTTAGGACCTTATTGTAATTCTCCCAAAATTAAGTATACATAATGAAAAGCAAGAACCTATTCGCTTGCTTCATGTTATGTTCCTTGTCTCATATCCTAAGAGCCCCTGTCATTTTGATTTTTCTTTTTTTGTCATGAACACTATACAAACACACAATATATAGACCCAAATTCTTCTACTCTTCTTATTTTGTATGATGTCCAATTCGAATCATTTGTTGTCTCGTTAGAAGTATCATGGATTTGGGGTGAGTGGGGTTTGCGAGCTAACTTTAATTACGCCTCCAGAAGTTTCATTAACTATACACAATTATAATTAGTCATTACGTTGTGAAGAATAAATAAAGTTGTTAATTAAAATTATGCAGTAGTGGAATCATTACGTCAGTGTCATCGTGCGTCTCTTTCTCCGGTAAGTCTTCCATGTTCTTCTTCGTTGTCCCTTCGTCTTGGAAGTTGGGACAAAATTGATGGACCAAATCGATTACGCGCGTAACTAAGACAAACTTGAGAAATTTAATTAATTCATTGTCACTTCTCTTGTATGTGGGAACTGAGGGAATAGGATGAAATCCTTTTTCTTCGTCAACGATGGATATATCAATTAAACGGCTGGAAAGAGAATGGTATATAATAACCAAACCTAAAAGAATATAATCATAACTAAATTATATAATTACATTGACTGACTTCTGGCCCAAAAACATTATAATTTACTTAACTCTGGCTTTCTGTACAAAACTATTCAAACTTGGGTGACTGATAAATGAATTCATCATATATATAAAGTCCCTTGCTTGCAGATACGATCGATATATTTGACTCCCCAAATAAAAATTATGTTTTATTGAACGATATAATTCTGAAAATATATGTTTTTAAGTAGATTTTTTTATGAATAATTTGCAAATATGATAATTGGCGGCTAATTAATTAATCAGATCGTCATGCGTTTTACGGCATTTTGTGTCTTTTTGCGTCTATCATTTTTCAGTGCTCGATCATGTCATGTGAAAATGAATTAGTCATGATCTTAAGTTCATTTTCATTTTTTTATATTCTTGTTTTGTAATTTTATTTTATGAATTTTAGAGGAAAAGACAATAAGATTTAATGAAGCACTAGCGCAAATAGTATTTACCTTTTCGTTAATCATCTTTTTCCGCATTTTTTTTTTGGGGAAATCAATATGACAGTTAATGAGGGAAAGAGCTGTTTGGAGCATCCAAATACGCCCGCAAAAGCAAAAAAATCAATAGGATAAGTTGGAATATTATTATTTATATTCATTTCAAATTGTGCCGCTTTTAAACTGAGATCAATATAAGTTGATTTGATCTATTCAATATCTATGAAAATATTACTGTAAAACGCCAACATGTTAATCTTATTAATAAGAGAATTTTTAATTTAACATACTTTATTACATAAGTTATTATAAAGAGCCGACATAGTGTAATAAGTAAATAGGTGTGGGGTCAGGGGCGTATGTATTGTTAATTTTTAGTATTATTTAATTTGGTTCAACGAATCTAACCATGATTGTTAACAGATTAATAACTCACGTTAATTAAAGAAACATCTATCAAATGAAATGATCAACCTTGCCCAAGTCAATGTAATATAAGAGCCTACACAACGACTGCCATATATCAATCATAAATACATATGAAAATTATTTATAGGTCTCAAGTAAAAAAATAAATAAATACAGACGTGTATAAAAAAATTTTATATTTACAAGAAAAATTTGTAAATATTGAATTCCTTAAAAGCTGTTAGTATTTAATTTTTTAACGTAAGACCTACAGGCAATTTTTCCTATATATTCTTGGTCAACCATATAGAGTATATAATTGATTAGAAGTGATTAGGTACACCTCGTCGGGAAAAAAAAAAAGAAGGAAAAAGAAATGATCAGGTACGAATGCTTCTTTAATGACAGCTCAATGGTGTATTTATATATAACGCATGTTCAAAACATGCATTAAACATTAATAAAAGACCGAACATGCGAGTCGATTTAATAATAAACTGAAAACTTGAGGAAAGAAATCGAGGCGACGAACAGTACGAAAAGAGACAAACTCGAGAAGCTAAGGTTGACCAGAAATAACACCATATAAACTCGTCCAGAACCAGATGAAAGTCTCAAGGTATAGAAGCTCTTCAGTGAGAAATAGAAAGAGAAAGTGATTTTGGAGAGAGACAATGGATCACCCACGGCATTAGAATAATCACCCAATGAGGCTGAAACGAAACGAAGGAAAGCCATTTGTGTGCGGTGGATGCAAAGAACTAGGGTTTGGCCCAAGGTACCAATGTGCCAAGAATTGTGATTTCGTCCTTCACGAGGTCTTTTTGAAGGCTCGCCCTTCAGACCCACCCAAAACCCATCCATTCCTGGGTGACTGCGGATTCAAGTTTTTCTGGGAACTCCCGGCCACCACAACCACCGGCAGTGCGATGCTTGTCAGATGGGCATACGAGGTTTCATGTATCATGATGAGTCCAGACACAAGCTGGACTTGCATCATTGTTGCATGAACCTTAAGAGCTCCATGTTTGCTGGCTATTATAGGATGATGATGCTGAATCTTAAGTGCAAAATGCCCTTCAACTCCAAGTGCCTGAAATGCCAGAGGAATGATCCGAAAGTACAGAACAGATGGCCGTTCAGAGGGTGGTCGTAAGTGTCCTTTCTTGGAAAGTATTGTTACCATGTCTATTGTGTGAAGAAATTGATTCTGCATAACTGGGAAAGGGGCTATTTCGATGTTGCTTCTTCTGCTTGGCCTTGAAGAGGAAAAGGCTGGTTCAAAGGTGAGACTGCTGCGAACTCGTCAAGAAGAAGGGGCGTGCAAAGTGATAGAAGCTGGGTCACATCAGCCACAACATCTTCGGCCTTCATCAATGGCGGTTCTTCTTCTTCTGCTCGGTTCGGCGATGAGACTGTGAAGTCATCAAGAAGTAGAAGCGTGCAAAGTGATGGAAGCTCGATCACACCAGCCACAAGCTCTTCGGAGAAAATAGGTTTCAGAGTTATAATATCAGTTCCATTCGGAAATCCAACTCCACCGTTAGCTTCTCTCGTGGAAAACTTACTGGATTGAAGGTTGAAGTTGAATCCATTATATATGTGTGTCTTTGCGTAACGGTATTTTTATCTTAAATTGCTTATAATCCTTGAGCTATGTTTGTATCACTCCTTTTTGTGTGATCAACTTGTGATAGCCAATAATTGATCCAAGTCTCAGCTGCCAATTGGCTTTGCGTTCTCTCGGCACCGTTTACGCTAATAAAACTTCCTTCACTTTGTTTTCTTTTGCGGGACATCCTCCACCTTTTAACTTCAGTTTTAAGTCCACATTGATTTGTTTTTGAATTTTGATTCTGTATGTGTGCTTGTATAAACGATTTTTAAGTTTCGAATGCGAGGCTTTGACAAGAAATATCGATCCGTACGTAAATCGAGCTCTCTGGAATATCGTTCGAATGCATAAACAGAAAATCAGATAAATAAAATAACTTAAAATACTACAATTGTGCTACATTGTGTACCTTAAAAAGAGATTAGGAATACTAAAATTATTTATTAGGTAGGAAAATTTTTGCTTATATTATTAATTCTGAATCTTGTATCACTTCATTGTCTCCACTCAAGGACATGCCAACGGACCCAGTCGAATCCCCAACCTAGGTTATCAGTTCTGGTGCTCATCTGATACTTATCAAATTTCAACCATTCATATTTACAGCTGAAATTTAATTTTTTCATTTTTTTTTAAAAATGTTGTTTTAATAAATAGATAATCCAAAATAAATATAATCTTTTAACTATAAGTTGTTTTAAAAAATAATTTTTTAATTTAAAAATTATTAGTTGAAAATTAAATCTAGACCACTAAAACTATATTGGAATAGTATAAATTTCACCACAGCAATGAGTTTTATGATGCTCATCACTGCGACAAGCATCAAAACTGGCTTCCCTAGGCTACTGGCTAGCTTGCGCGAACCTAGTGCTTTGGTTGTCCTTGTTTAGTGCTTATCATATGATGTGCTCTGAAATATAAACCATTCAAAATATGATTTGAAATTGGGTGGCTTAGATTTAAAATTTTTAATTTAAAATTTTTTAATAAAAAATTTATTTTTCTAAGTAGTGTTAGTTATAAAATTATCTTTATCTTAAATTATATATCTATAAAAATAAAAAATTATTTTAAATATAAAAATTATTTAACTTGAATATGAACCATTCAATATCAATTTGGATGGTCCAAATTAAAATGAACACTCCATATTCATCAAAAGATGAGCATGGAAATTGGAATGTGCTCACGTGTTCTGGGTAGTTAATTTGCAAAAGAGAGCCCAGTTAAAGACTTACATATATATACACACTATTTCCAGTCCTTAATATAAGAGTTAGATAACTAATTTATATATATTTAAAAAATTAGTTAAATTAGTTATTTATAATAAATTTATGTTGTCTTCTCTAAAATATCCCAATCAATCATGTGTATTGAAACTATCTCTTATGAAAATTTCTTAATATGTGCAATCATTATAGAGATTACTTGCAGTTGAAATTGATAAATATTAGATGCAAAGTAAATTAAAATCTTATATTTAGGAACAAATTGAATTTTCAACAACTAGCTTTGGGTCAACTAATTAATGTAACCAGGATTGTCAATAGATTAGCCTACGTTGATTAAAAACATACATCAAGTCATCAACCTTCCTTGCCGAAGTCAATGTATTATAAGATCCTGCGCAACCGCCACAGCTATCAGCCAAATAGATAAAATTTGTAAAAACCTAAATTCCTTAGAACCTGCTGATATTTTAATTTTTTTTTTTTAATGGAGAGCTACGAGTAATTTCCCCTGTACCTTCTTCGTCAACTATATATAGTTATATAATTGATTGGAAATGATAGCGCCAAAGAGCAGTTAGGTACAAATGCTTATTTAATCTGATAATGCTATCAGCCCTAACAATCAGTAACGTATTTATATACGAAGAAACTTGTTGGCATCTTCGACACCGAATTATATCGAATTTTGAATAAGGTATGTAATACATTAATAAAAGACTGAGTATGTGAAACAACCGTATGAAAAGAGAGACATATAAGCTCAAGAAGCCAAGGTTGACCAGAAATAACACTATATAATGAGCTCCTCAAGAACCCAATGAAAGTAACGTAGAAGCTTAATATCATCGACAAATAGAAAGTGATTTCGGAGAAACAATGAATCACCCACGGCATTACCACCCAATGAGGCTGAAACGTGACGTAACAAATCCATTTGAATGTAGTGGATGCAAAGAACTGGGGTTTGGCCCTAGGTACCATGTGAAATGAATTGTCACTTTGTCCTGCACGAGGACTGTTTCAAGGCTCCCCGTACAGACAGATCCAGAATCCACCCATTCATGGGTAGCTGTAGATTCCAGTTCCTCTGGGAACCTGCCGGCGGACCGAATCGCCGGTTGTGCGATGCTTGTGGGAGGGACGTTCGAGGATTCCTGTATCATGATCAGTCCAAACACAAGCTTGACTTGCACCCTTGTTGCATGAACCTTAAGAGCACCATGTCTGATCCCTATGGTAGGGTGACACTGATTCTTAAGGACAAAATGCCCTCCAAGTGTGTGAAATGCAAGAGGAAGGATCTAAAAGTACAGAGCAAAGGGCCGTTCAGAGGGTGGTCCTACGTGTCCTCTTGCGGGAACTATTGCTACCATGTGTATTGTGTGAAGAAATTGATTCTGGATAATTGGGAAAGGGGCTATTTCAATGTTGGTTCGTCTTCTTCGTCTTCGTCTTCCAGGGGAAGAAGCTTGGTCAGAGGTGAGCCTGCAAGCTCATCAAGAAGTATGAGCTTAGAAAGTCATAGAAGCTTGATCACATCAGCCACAAGCTCTTCGGCCTTGGCAAGAAGAGGCTCCTCGCGGCCACCGATGTCATCTTTCACTCGTGGTTTGATCAAAATGGCGAAAATTGGTTTCAGCGTTATAATATCAGTTCTATTTGGAAATCCAACCCCACTCTTTACCGCTCTGGCCGAAAACTTGCTGAATTAAAAGGTTAGATCCTTTTTGGGCGTAGGCCCCGTATTATTCAAAAGAAAAAGGTTGGATCCTTTTATATTATGATATATATTTACGTAATTCATCGTATTTTGATATTGCTATAATCCTTGAGTTGTGTTTGTATTACACTTTTATGTTTGACGAACTTGTGATAGCCAATAATTGATCCAAGTCTCTCCCAATTGGCTTCTTGTTCTCCAGGTTACTTGGTTCCACTTTTGTATTGTTTATACTAAAAAATTTTCTTTCTTCTTTTGCAATATCCTCCATCTTTAAATCCTAGGTTTAAGTCCAGATTGGTTTCCTTTTAAGTTTCTATTTTGTTTATATAACACATATACACACAAAATTCTAAGGCTTAAATGTGAGGCTTTCAGAAGAAATATCAATCCATACATAAATCGAGCTCTAAATGTCTAAAACGCCTTGATACGAGGTTATACAAGTTACAACTCATAAGATGGCAAAAAATATCATTAAAAAAATAAAGTGACTTCATATATAAATTTCAATTGAATTATTATCATGAATTTTAAGAAAAGAAACTTGTATACTTAATCAGTGCTATATATTGTGTCCATAGTAAAATCTTGGCATGTGAATTTTTTTAATAAGTTATTTGTTCTATAAAAATCTTTAATATTACTAATATTATTGGCACTTTAAACTCTACTTGATATAATTTAAAATATTAAATGTATACAGTTAACTTGTTCTCCTATTTTTGAAAATAACTATGAAAGGCCTTACCAAAAAAAAAACTTGGAAAGGAATGAAGTTGAGATTATTTTCCTCCAACTAAAAGCGAGCAAAAGTCTAGGTGGTCCTGCTCACGGGCAAGTCGTCTGTCTAAGTGTGGAAATTTTGGCCTCTTCCATATTTGACCCATTCAATAGCTCTTCTTTCCTCTTTCTTCATAATTTACACAGTTTCTCTCGAGAGCTAAATAATTACTAGTTATATTTTTTTTTGCCGGAATTATTAATCTTATACATTGCTATCATTTCCCTTTTAATTAATCTGACCGTTCTTATGGGCAAATGCATGCCGGCATTTGTAGTTAAGTGACAAGCATACTGATAATTGTATAGACCCTCTTTTTTTTAAAATAAAAATACAACATCTGATATCCCGCCCGCACTATTTGAATTAAATGCAAACATTGTCAGAGTCTAATTCGAGACAAGTCTCTCAAAAATATTTCTATATTCAGACAAATTCAAAATCAAAATTTTATGTTTAAATTGTTATAAACTTCTTAGAGCATGTTTCATTTAAACCAAATATGCTTTTTCATCATCGCTCTCTCTTTCTCTAATAAGTCTTTTATCATTGTGCATGTTTTCCTTCATTTTAGAAGTTGCCACAAACTTGAGGGACCAGATCGACAATTAAGACGAATTTGAGGGAGTTGATTGATAAATATTACTCCCTCCGTTCCTTATTATAAGAGACAAATAACCAAATTACGTTGATAAAAAAAACAGTTAAAATTAGTTTAGGACAATTAATGTGTAAAAAGTATAATGTTTTTTCCAACAATACTCCTATTAATAAGGAGAGAGAGTATGAGAGAGAACAATTAAATTATTAAAAGAAAGAGAAGTGGGAGGGAGAGAGAATATGAGTAGGAGACAAAATAAATAGGGGTAAAATAGGAAATCAATACAAAAAACTAGAGACAAATTTTAAGTGTCTCTTATATATGGGAACATGCCATAAGCATCAAATGTCTCTTATAATAAGAAACGGAGGGAGTAAAGTTTAAGGACAGCGTCGATATTTGATGCTACTTTGAATATTTTCTTTATATAGATGGGAAATTAGTTTTCTTCGTCATTGATGTATATATCATTCAAACGGAAGTTATTATTTTATCATAATTAAATTATAATTGACGGAATCAAAATTAGTACACATCTTGATTAGCACTCTAAGCTCATCAAATTTAGACCGTCTATATTTAATTTGAACGATCCAGATTTAAAATTTTTAATTATTTATTTTTAAATAAAAAAATTTGTTTTGAAAGAATGCTAGTTAAGATATTATCTCTGTTTTGGATTCTATACACATTAAAGTAATTTTGAATTAAAAAAAATCAAATCCAGACTATCTAAATGAGATATGAACATTCTTGGGATTACTGGTTCCAATAATTGACTGACTTTTGTGTAGCTTCAAAAGATTTATACTCTAATTGACTAACTTAGCTTGTTTCTTTTAATGCTGTTTTTTTTTTTTAAACTAAACTATTCAACTTGGGCGACTTTATAATCAGAAGTCACTATCTCGTATTATAATAATGTTGTGTATTATTTATTTCTTTATTTTTGCTAAACACATATCTTGCTACTAATGGCAATATTATTCAAGATACAATTGGGTACTAAATGTAGGCACCTCTTTTAATAGGATTCAAACTTTGGTTTGTTACATTTTGAGAGACCAGCCTCTTCTGCTAGATACTTAAACCCCGTTCATCAAATCTGGCCATTATTGTTAAAAGTTTAACCTACGTCGAATGAAAAACATGCATCCGGTCATCAACCTTCCTTGTTCAAGTCAGCGTAATACAAGAGCCTACACAACCACTGCTATATTGACTTCTTTATCCTAATGGAAAGAACTCACACACCCATTATACTCAAGGGAAGTCAAATTTGTAACATTTTACTTAAGCCAAGAGTTAGGAAGGCTTGACGTCAGTTGAGCCAAACAGCTCCAAGAAACCTTGACTGTTATATATTCTGAATCCATATACTGATATTGACATTATATATTTAGATTATTTGACGGTGGAGAATATATAATCTCCTATCCTAAATGCTCGAGTACATACATATATACAAATATAGTCCTAAATGTTGTCTTTGATTTGTTTTTTGTATTGCTTTTGTCTCCAATCAGGCATTGTGTACCCGAAGAGCCGCGAATTATATTGTATTTTGAGAGTATGTAATACTATTCCGGTCCTTATTATAAGACTTGGTTGATTATGATGACCGTTCTTTTAAAACCTATTTAGATTAAATCAAACAATTTATTTGAAAGATTAACCATGATAGAAAGAAAAAACCTTAAAATTTTAAAACCACTATCATGGTTAAAAGGAATAAACTTATGTCATGAGAAATATCCATTATTAACTTGGGCCTTGGACTTCCAAAGTCCAGAAATACTATTTAATCATTAGTCCAAACCAAACTCATACTTTCAAACCGAGTGGGGGCACTTTCTGTTTCGGTGGGTTGCTCTCGTCGGGTCGGCGGGTTGCTTTCGTCGACTGGGCGAGGTAGTTCTAGTTCCTGTTTCACTTAGTGGGGGTTGCTTTCGCTGAGTGGAAGCAGTTCCTCTTTCGTCGAGTGGGGTGTTGTTTTCGCCGAGGAGTCGGTTTCCGCCTTTTCTCCATCTCCTCAAGTTTCAAACATCTTAAGGGCATTTCGGTCTTTTCGCCGAAAATATTAATTCCAGATTGGTTCCCAGTGACCTCCTTGTCATTTTGCTTATTCAGGTCCCTTATTTGTCCTTTTGGAATTGAAGTGGTATTTTATTGTCATTTTCCCATTTTTTTATGGATTATTTATTCTTTAACAAATACTATTATTAGCGCTTTGAAATTCCCTTCATCTAATGGTCAAAAAAAATTCTCTTGATCTAATTTAATTGGATAAAAATATTATATATATAAAATTAAATATCTAAGTTATCTTTATTTTGAAAGTGATGGAAATAGAGAGAACAACCGTTGATCTCTTGGCTTCATGATCCAATACCACACGCAAGTAGAATCACTACGACTTATCCAGCCTTTTTGTTTTGAAAGAAAAAAAAACGGAGAAGAAGAATCACTAGGACCGAACTTATGCTACACGCGCTAGGTACACGGCCATATTAAAGAAAGGGAGAGGAGTTTCTAGATGTAAAGAACCCGATAACGCGTTGGCAAAACCCCCCCCGGGGGATTCTGTAGGGCGGTGGGAGCCCGCCGGATATTCTGTAGGGGGGGCGGGGATTCTGTAGGGCGGTGGGAGCCCGCCGGGGGTTGGGAGGGATATTTTGTAGGGCGGTGGGAGCCCGCCGGGGTTGGGGGGGATATTTTGTTGGGGGGGGGGCGGGGGCGGGGATTCTGTAGGGCGGTGGGGGGGGGGGGATTCTGTAGGGCGGTGGGAGCGAGCGTTTTTCTCATAAGTTGGATAAGTATCCTTCACGGAATCTTCTTTTTTATGATGATGTTTGTCATTTTTCTGTTTTTTTTTTTGGGTCTTTAATGGTGTTGTTTTTGGTTTTTTCGGCAATAATCAGATTTGAGGGCTTCAATGACGACCAATCTCACAACGACTACGATTCGCGCTTTTTGGAGTTGGATTTTAATAATAATGGTCCTGCTCCCTGATAATGAAATTTTAGTAGTTTTGAATTTCTAGGGAGCCTTTTTTCCTCATATATGGGTATTATATACGTTATTTTTAAAGAGAATAACCTCTCCCACTTTTTCATCTATTGGTCATTATATGAATTTTAAAAATAATACATAAATAAATATTATTTTCTTTTTTGGGCTCTAATGCGCCCAAATCAATCACAGGTGGCTCTTCATAAAACCCACCGTTTTCCAATTGAATTAGTTTTGTAAATATGGCATGCAAGGCAAGTAGTAAGAGAAGTTTTGTTTCAATTTACATGAAATTATTTTTTTTAAGTGATTCCCCTGAATGGATTTATTCTCTACAAACTCCCTTTTCAATCTCATATATTTAAGTGCTGTAGACCACGGGCACATGATGGCTCTGTTTGAGTGTTCCTATACCATTAATCCGTTTCCTGCGTCGGTACAAAACAATTGATCTCTTGATGATTTGTTCGTACATTGATTTAGACATCCCAAATTTACTTAAGAGTCGAAGAATTTAGGTTTATACTGTGGGTTTGTCTAGACTTAAATTTGTAATATGTTAATGGCAAAATCAAAACGACACGATATAAGAGTAATTATGCAATTCTCTCTCTGTTTTTTTTTTTACAAAAGTAATTATGCAATTCATATCTTCTTTTCTAAAGAGCAGAACTTGAAGCAAGTGAATAGAACCTTGTTTTTTATTGCTATGTGAGTTAAAGGTGTAATTAATTTATTTATCGATATTCTTTAACTTTAACAATATTATAGAGATATAATTCAACATATACTATGATTATCTTAGATACATTAATTTAAAAGTGTTATGGAAGGAAAATGATTTTTTGCTGTTAAAGTGATATATCGACAAAAGGAAGATTTATTTACAAGCATGAAAACTCAAATTTGTTGAACCTTGTAATATCCTTGTTCGGCATTAATTTAAAACCAAGACTTGTATATCCTATTGATTGCTGCCATTTTATTTATTTACATATCTATCTCCGAATAGACGCAGCATCTTACTTCTGCTTTCTTGAAGAAAATCATTCTGGATTATCACTCAGAACTGGAATGTCTTAAAATGATGATTACCAACGCATGGTGACCTGTGCTATTGATGGTACTGTGTCGGTATTGCGACCATTTTTATGCGATATCCACCTGCAAAGATAAATACAGCTTGTTTCCCTAATGGGACACTTGGTCTTTGAATTTATGATTCTCGACTCACGAGGTTGTTTGTGATATGTGCATGAGCACCAGTTGGATCATATAGATCACAGCACAGTTTTCAATCATTGATCATTCTGAGAAACTTAAATCTGTTTTTGATTGTGTGAACTGTGTGAAGCCATAATTCATACAGCTAGCTGAGACAGTAAAAATTAGTCGTTTCGAGTCCTTCAGAGTATTTTTAATTGAACAATCTAAAACTGAAAATATGAGAATTTTAAGTAAATTTTTCTCTGAATAATTTTGTTCACACAATAAGTTAATTGATCGATAGTATACTTACTCAGTAGTGTTTTGTATTTTTCAGTATCTTCATTTGATGTGTTTATATGTTATTGAGCTTTACAATTATTCTATTTTATTTGCTATCAATTAAAAGAAGGGAAAAAGACATGAAAAAATGACAGTTAAATGATGAAATCGTCAAACGGTCATCCAAATAAGTAAAGTTTTAGTTTAGGTATAGGTGACCAAATTGGGATTTGCAAATTTGTTGGAATGACCAAACACCAAATATCCTTGCTAGAGCTCTAGGGTCCTTGGTCATTAGAGCTCCAGCCTCTGACGGCTGGTAACTATTGTTTTGGAAATTTTTTTAAGTCTAGTAATGCGATTAATAAGTTTTTTTTTAATATTTTTAACAAATTCATTATAGTAGTTAATAACTGATTTTCTAGGGAATTCAAAAAGTGACTTTATAAATTTAGTAACGTAGTTAATAATTTCTGTAATGCTATTAACAAGTTTGATATAGCATTTAATAACAAGTTTTTTAAAAATTCAAAAAAAGGCTTTTTTGTAACTTTAGTAATCTAGTAACTTGGTTAACAAATCATGCAACAAGTCATGTAACAATATTAACAACTCTTATAACATCATTAATAACTCTAATAACAAGTCATATAATGATATTAAAAACTTTCATAACCTTAGAGGTTGCTTAATAAATGGGACAATTTTGTTGTGCAACCTTCATAGAGAGCTGATATTAAAAACATTAACTTTCATAGGAAAATTTTATTAATGACACTATGAGAGTTGTTAATTTGACCCGTTAACTGGGTTACTGAAGTTATAAGAATACCATTTTTTGAATTTCTTGAAAAAACTATTGTTAACTGTTATATCAAACTTATTCATAGCATTACAGAACTTTTTAATCGCTATAAAATGGATCGCTTTGGGATCGGATGGTTACCGCGTTTGACGCCCAACCATAAAGATCCCGCCAGTTTGATCCACTAGCTTGGTATGATGGAATTAAAAAAGAAAAGAAAAGAAAGAAGATATTGAATAAAATGAAAAAAAAAAATTTTATAACAATTTTTTTGGGTGAAATATATGCTTTTCAGAACATGTTCAAATAATAAGGGGGGGGGGGAGGAACATAGATAAAATTTGAAATATATTTTGATATAAAAAAGGTAGGAATATTTTGGATCTGACACATTTTCCTATATATTAGTTATTCATCAGTTAGGGAATTTTAGCGAATTATCAATTTTAAATCATATGTTGATTTTTTTTTGCCAGGACCATAATTTGATATTATTTTTAAAAAAATTATATATCGATAATAATTGGAAAACCGAAAAGAAAAATATATATGTACACAAATAAAAAATGTGCTCCTAAAATTTTGTCTTTGATTCGTGTGTCTATACGTATTAAAATTTCTTCAATTCACACATGAACAGATATTCCTCCAAAGCAACAAATAAAATTTTATACGATCATTTTCATCCCACAAGGAGACAAAGGGATAGGAGAGCAGAGCAAAATTCTTGAACGTCAGCCAAAGTTTAAAATATATTGATATAACAAAAAGGGGAAAAAAGAGTATATTAAAAAATTACGAAAGAAGAAAAAAGGGATTAGGAATCTTTTTATGTTACACACATTTCTTTCATACATTATATAATTATATATCATATAGCATCTAAAGTAAGCAATATATTATTTATCAGTTATGAAACATTGATAAGAAAATAATAACTAAAAAACTTTTAAAATTTTAAAAAAATTGAGATTAGTTATAAAATTAGTTAGATATCATCTGTACTTGATCAATTTACTTTGACTATTCTTCCCTCCCTTAATTTCTATCACCGCCTCCCATCAGCTCATATATATCCAAATCACTTTCCTCCTTGTATCTTCTGCTTTTCTCCGAAACATCCGATCCGCGTAAAAAATTTATAATTGACTGACTTGTTTCTTTTAACTGTGGCTTTTCCCACTAAACTAATCACATTTGGGTGGCTAATAAATGAATTAATTATAAAGTCACTTTCTTTCGTTGATTGAAACCTTGCGTCAAGTTATCAACCTTCATTCTCGAAGATTTGCCCGTTTGGATTTTCGATCAAAAATCAATTATTATTGGCAAACTCATGGTTTTCGTCAAAACAAAATCGAACACTCCTTAAAATGTCAAGATCAACTTTTAGCCTGAAATTTCATACCAGCTTCTGTTCCCAAAATCATAATTATAAATCAATTTTAATTAAAGTATATCTTTATCATCGCCTATCCAAATAAGTCCATATATAATAACAATATAACATAAGACCTGATACAAACACGACTACATATCAATTATATACATATTTGGAAATATTACTCATAAATCCCAAGTCAGAAAATTGAATAGAAATATGTTTCAAAAATTTCATCCTTTACATATTTACTATTTGAATCACGTCATTTATAAATAAATTTGTAAGAAATTGAATTTCTTAAAACCTCTTGTAATTAATATTTTCATCCGAGACTCATGGACTGTTTTTCCTATATATTCTTCGTCATCCATGTCTATGCCTATATATGCCAATTAATTAAGCAGAGGTCTACAATTGATTGGAAGTGATAGCGCCCAAGAGACGATAGGCGACAAATGTTTCTTTAATATCTCACAATGCTCTCAGCCATGACAGACGAATACTTTATTCATATATGTGAGAAACTTACAGGCACCTTCGGCACCAAACTATAGCGTATTTTTAAGGCATACTATGCATTAATAAAATAATGAATATATATGTATATGTTCCTTGATCAAATAGTAAACTGAAATTTCGAGGAAAGTACTAAGCAGGAACAGTATGAAAGAGAGACTATCTCAAGAAGCCAAGGTTGACAAGAAATAACACCATATATATAAGCTCATCGATCAAGAACCAAATGGAAGTATCAACGTAGAAGCTTATTATCAAATAGAAAGTGATTTCGTAGAGACAATGAATCACCCATGGCATGACCACCCAATGAGGATGGATCGAGACGAAGCAAACCCATTTGAATGCAGTGGATGCAAAGAACTAGGGTTTGGCCCTAGGTACAAGTGTGAAATGGATTGTCCCTTTGTTCTACACGAGGACTGTTTCAAGGCTCGCCCTACGGACCAATCCAGAACCCATCCATTCATGGGTAGCTGCAGATTCCAGTTTCTCTGGGAACCTCCCGGCGGACCGAACCGCCGATTGTGCGACGCTTGCGGGAGGGACGTTAAAGGGTTTGTGTATCATGATCAGTATAAACACAAGCTTGACTTGCACCCTTGTTGCATGAACCTTAAGAGCACCATGTCCGATCCTTATAATAGGATGACGCTGATTCTTAAGGACAAAATGCCCTCCAAGTGTGTGAAATGTGAGAGGAAGGATTTAAAAGTACCGAGCAAAGGGTCGTTCAGAGGGTGGTCCTACGTGTCTTCTTGCGGAAACTATTGTTACCATGTCTGTTGTGTGAAGAAATTGATTCTGGATAACTGGGAAAATGGCTATTTCAATGTTGGTCCCTCTTCTTCTTCTTCGTCTCCAGGAGGAAGAAACTTGTCCATAGATGAGACTGCAAGCTCGAGCTCGATCACGTCAGCCAAAAGTTCTTTGGCCTTGGCAAGAAGAGGCTCGTCAAGATCATCTTTCACTCGTGGACTGATCAAACTGGCGAAGATAGGTTTCAGCGTTATAATATCAGTTCTATTCGGGAATCCAACTCCACTGTTTACTGCTCTAGCTGAAAGCTTACTGGATTAAAGGTTTTTGATAGATCCAGGTCGGGTACATGATATACATATGTACATATGTATGTATATAATTTACGTAGTGGCATTTTTATATTGATCGTAATCCTTGAGTTGTTTGGATTACTCTTTTAGGTGTGACGAACTTGTGATAGCTGATGATTGATCCAAGTATCCGCCAATTGGCTTCGTGTTCTCTTGGCACTTGGTTGTACTTTTGCACTGTTTTTGCTAATAAAACTTTCTTTCATTTTGTTTTCCTTCACTGGATCCTCCATCCGTCAAATTTTAGGCTCAAGTCCAGATTGATTTCTTCTTTAATTTGTTTTTTATCTGTAAAAGAACATTCTAGGTTTCGAATGTATGCGAGACTCTTTAATGTGAAAACTATCTGGAGACGAAGTCGCAAATTATAACTCATAAGATTACGAAAATCATTAAAAAAAGGTTTAATATTATAAATTTCAAATGATGATTTCGATGGATTTTTAATGAAAAGACTTTGATATTTTTTTAGCCAGAGAAAAAAAGAGACTCAGATATTTAGTATTATATTGTGTCCTCATCATGGCGGGCATGTGGAATTTTTATAAATTATTTATTCTGTAACAAAAGCTATTATTAGCACTTTAAAATTCTCTTGATCTAATTTAGTTGGATAAACAAATATTAAACATATACAATTAAATGTCTTAAGTTTTGTTTATTTTTAAAGTGATGGAAATAGAGAGAACAACCGTTGATCTTTTGCCTGTTGTTCCAAAACCACACGCAAGTAGAATCACTACGACTTATCCAGTTCCTTTTTTCCCAAGAAATCAGAACCACTAGGACTCAACTTATGCTATCCGCGGAGGATACGCTACTAATTAAAGAAAGGGAGATAAGAGTTTCTAGATGCAAGTGAACCTCATAATGCAGTGTTGTGCTATGTCTAACTGAAAAGTAAATTTACTTTGACTATTCTTCCATCCCTTAGTTTCTATCTTCACCTCCCAATGCCTCATATATATCCAAATCCCTTTCCTCCTTGTATCTTCTGCTTTTCTGGGAAGTATCCTGTTAGCGTAAAAAAATCCATAATTGACTGACTTGTTTCTTAGCTCTGGCTTTTCCCACTAAACTATTAACATTTGGGTGGCTATGAACTAATTATAAAGTCACTTTTCTTGCGTTGACTAAAACCATGCATCAAGTTATTATCAACCTTGCCAGACAAAGATTTGCCTGTTTGGAGATTTTGTATCAAAAATCAATTATTGTGGCAAACTGATGGATTTCTTCAAAACAAATCAAACAATCCTTACAATGTCAAAATCAACTTTTAGACTGAAATTTCATACCAGCTTCTGTTAATTATAAATCAATTTTATTTAAAAATATTATTTTCTCATCGCTTATCCAAATAGGTCCATTCCATATATAACATCATATAACGTCAGAGCTGACACAAACACGACTATATATCAATTATATATGTGTGTGTGTGGAAAAATTACGCATAACTCCCAAGTAAGAAAATTGAATACAGATATGTTTTAAAAATTTCATACTTAAATTTACATATTTACAAGTCACGTCATTTATAAATAAATTTGTAAGAAATCAAATTTCTTAAAACTCATTATATTTTTATCTGAGAACAGTATTGTGCTAGGTCTAGCTGAATAGTTAATTTAGTTATTGAATATCCAGGAAGCCTTTTTCTCAGTTATTTCAAAAGACAATAACGTCTCCCACTTTTTCCTCTACGGATCAGTATTTGAATTTTAAAAATAATAAATTAAAAAATAATTAGATAAATAAATATTATTTTTTCGTTTTGGTCTTTAGTACACCAAAATCCCTTAGTTGTGGATCTTTCATAGAACCCAATATCTCCTATTCATAATTGATGGATTTATTTTTTACAAATGCTCCCCTTCCTATTTCATATTAAGCGCCCCATCATGATGGCGGGCACATGATGTCTCGGTTAACAGTACGAGAAAATTGTTCTCTTGACGATTTGTGCTTGCAGCAATTTTATATTTTAGACATCCTAAATTTATTTACATACACCTTTTTCTATGGTATATAGCCTTTGTCGCAGATAGAATATCCACGATTATGAAATTTATAAATAATATTATAGGAGACATCGTCTTAATTTCAAGCAATCTTCCTTTCACTCACACACACACACACACACACATATATATATATATATATTACTTTAACAGTAAGCAATCGTTTTCCTAGCAACGCCATCTAATTAACATGACCACTATGATAAAGTGGAACACGTTGAATGATATTTTCATGATATTGTTAAAGTCAAAGAATATCAATAAAAAATTAATTATACCTAATGAAAAGCAAGAATCTATTCACTTGCTTCATGTTATGTACTTTCTCTTATATCTTACTATACAATTTAAACACACAATATATAGACCCAATTTTTTCTACTCTTCTTATTTTATATGATGTCCAATTCAAATAATTTGTTGTAGTGGTGAGAGGTATCATAGATTTGGGATGAGTGGGGTTTGCGAGCTAACTTTAATTACGATTAGTCTTTACGTTTTGAAGGATAAATAAAATTGTTAATTAAAATTATGTAGTAGTGGAATCATTATGTCAGGGATTACTGTCGACCTAATCATCTCTGGTTCTTTTGTTTTTTTAAAATCATGACGCGTGTCTTTCTCCCGTAAGTCTTCTATGTTGTCCTTCGTTGTCCCTTCGTCTTGGAAGTTGGGATAAAATTGATGGACCAAATCGATAACGTAACTAAGACAAACTTGAGAAATTTAATTTATTGATAAATTTAATTACTTCATTGTCACTTCTCTTGTATGTGGGAACTGAGGGAGCAAGATTGAGTCCTTTTTCTTCGTCAACGATGGATATATCAATTAAACGGCTGGAAAGAGGATAATATATAATAACCAAACCTAAAAGAATATAATCATAACTAAATTATATAATTATATTGACTGACTTCTGGCCCAAGAACATCATAATTTACTTAACTCTTGCTTTCTGTACAAAACTATTCAAACTTGAATGACTGATAAATGAATTCCTTATATATAAAGTCACTTTCTTGTGGATCCCATCGATATATTTAACTCTCCACATAAAAATTATGTTTTATTGAACGATATAATTCTGAAAATATATATTTTTTAAGCAGACTTTTATGAATAATTTGCAAATATGATAATTGGCGGCTAATTAATTAATCAGAGTGTCATGCATATGGTTTTCGGCATTTTGTGTCTTTTTGCTTCTATCATTTTTCAGTGCTCGATCATGTCCACTGAAATTGAATAGTCATGATCTTACGTCCATTGTCATGTTTTTATATTCTTGTTTTGTAATTTTATTTTATGAATTTTAGAGGAAAAGACAATGAGATATAATGAAGCATTAGTGAAAATAGTATTTACCTTTTTGTTAATTTCTTTTTCTGCATTTGTTTTGGAAATCAATATAACAATTAATGAGGGGGGGAAGTTGTTTGGAGCATCCAAATACGCCTGCAAAAGCGAAAAAATCAATAGGATAAATTGGAACATTATTATTTATATTCATTTCAAATTGTGTCACTTTTAAAGTGAGATTAACGTAAGTTGATTTGATCTATTCGATATCTATGAAAAAATTGACGTAAAACGCTAACAACATGTTAATCTCATTAATAAGAGAATTTTTAATTTAACATACTTTATTACATAAGTTATTATAAAGAGCCGACATAGTGTAATAAGTAAATAGGTGTGGGGTGTATGTATTGTTATTTTTTAGTATTATTTATTTTGTTTCAACGAATCTAACCATGATTATTAATAGATTACTAACTCGCGTGGATTAAAAAAAAAAAAAACATCTATCGAACGAAATGATCAACCTTCCTTGCCCAAGTCAATGCAATTTAAGGGCCTACACAACGACTGCTATATGTCAATCATATACACATATGAAATTTATTTATAGGTCTAAAGTGAAAAAAAATAAATACAGATATGTATAAAAATTTTCATATTTACAAGCAAAATTTATAAATATTGACTTCCTTAAAAGCTGTTAGTATTTAATTTTTTAACGTGAGACCTACGGGCAATTTTCCCTATATTTTCTTCGTCAACAATATATAGTACATAATTGGTTAGAAGTGATTAGTTACACCTCATCAAAAAAAAAAAAAGTGATTAGGTAAGAAGTGATTGTGTACAAATGCTTCTTTAATGACAGATCAATAGTGCATTTATATATAACGTATTTTCAAAACATGAATTAAACATTTATAAAAGACTAAACATGCCAGTCGATTTAATAGTAAACTGAAAAATTGAGGAAAAAAAAATATTGAGGCAACGGACAGTACGAAAAGAGACATAAACTCGAGAAGGTAAGCTGGGTTGACCAGAAATAACGCTATATAAACTAGTCAAGAACCAGATGAAAGTCTCAAGGTACAGAAGCTTGTCAATGAGAAATAGAAATAGAAAGTGACTTTGGAGAGAGACAATGGATCACCCACGGCATCAGGATAATCACCCAATGAGGCTGAAACGAAACGAAGGAAAGCCATTTTTGTGCAGTGGATGCAAAGAACTAGGGTTTGGTCCAAGGTACCAATGTGCCAAGAATTGTGATTTCGTCCTTCACGAGGTCTGTTTCAAGGCTCGCCCTTCAGACCCACCCAAAACCCATCCATTCATGGGTGACTGCCGATTCAAGTTTTTCTGGGAATGGATTGCTTTGGGATTAGATGGTTACAGCGTTTGACACCCAACGATAAAGGTCCCACTTTGATTCACTTGTTTGGTATATCAAATGAAAAAAAAAAAACAAAGAAAGATATTGAATAAAATAAAAAAACTAATTTTATGACAATTTTTTTGGAGGTGAAATATGTGCTTTTCCGAACATGTTCAGATAATAAGGGTCGGAAGGAACATAGATAAAATTTGAAATATATTTTGATGTAAAAAAGGTAGGAATATTTTTAATCTAACACATTTTCCTATACATTAGTTATTCATCAGTTAGGCAATTTTAGCTAATTATCAATTTTAAATCATATTTTGACTTTTTTGGCCAGAAATATATTTTGATGTTATTTTTTAAAAGAAATCATATATCGATATTAATTGGATAACTGAAAAGAAAAATATACCTGTACATAAATAAAAATGTGCTCCTAAATTTTCTCCTTGATTTGTGTGTCCATACATATTAAAATTTCTTCAATTCACACATAAGCAGATATTCCTCCAAAGTAACAAATAAAATTTTAAAAATGATCATTTTCATCCCACAAGGAGACAAATGGATAGGAGAGCGAAGCACGATTCTTGAACGCAGACCAAAGTTTAAAATATATTGATATAACAAAAAAGGAAAAAAAGAGTATATTAAAAAATTACAAAAA